>NC_090191.1:1700767-1945767 GCF_024679245.1 Pseudorasbora parva
AGGCCGCTTTGTGAGAGGTCTGTTGGGGACCCGGCATTCATCTTGGCACATCAACTGCCTGGAAATGCTGGTGGTCTAGAAGGCTCTGAGGAGCTTTCTCCCGGACCTCCGCGGCCACCATGTCCTGATACGATCCGACAACATTGCCGTGGTATCGTATCATCAGGGGGCTCTGAGGTCGCGCCCTCTGTACAGACTGGCGCATCAGGTCCTCCTGTGGTTCAAGGGGGAACTGGCATCCCTCGAGGTGATGTACATCCCCGGGGAACAAAATCAGGGAGCAGACATCCTGTCAACGCAGGGGCTGAGGCCCGGGGAGTGGCGTCTCCATCCCGAGGTGATGGAGGCCATATGCAAGTGGATCGGCCCAGTGGAAGTGGATCTCGAGAGTCGTCCCACTGTCCACTGTGGTTCTCCCTCAGGCATCCGGCTCCGTTGGGCCTGGATGCCATGACACAGACGTGGCCGAGGCTGCTTCTGTATGCATTCCCCCGAATGCTCTGCTCCCGGGAGTTCTGGAGCGAGTCCGCCGGGAGGGTGTCAGCCTGCTCTTAGTAGCACCCCGATGAACATCCAGAGTATGGTTCTCCGACATCATAGACCTGCTCGACGGCCTTCCATGGCAGATCCCTCTGAGGAGGGACCTGCTGATTCAGGCAGGGGGCACGATATTAAGCCCCCAGCCGGAGTTATGAACCTATGGGTCTGGTCCCTGAATGGGCACAGCTCATAGAGGAGGGTCTGTCAGCAGGTGTCGTTGAGACCCTGCTCAGCTCCAGAGCTCCTTCCAAGAGGAGGCTGTACAACCTGAAGTGGAATTGTTTTCCACTTGGTGTAGAGAACGTGAGGTGAACCCAGTTAACTGTGCAGTAGCTTCAGTGCTGGAGTTTTTCCAAGATCGTTTCTCCGCCGGGGTCGCTTAAGGTGTATGTGTACCCCGTCCACACTTAAGGTGTATGTGGCGGCCATTGGGGCTTTGCATACATCTATAGGTGAGGGACCACTGGGAAGGCACCATTTGGTTGTACGGTTCCTCCGAGGGGCGCGGAGGTTGAGGCCTATGGCTCATTCCAGGGTTCCAACATGGGATCTGGCAGTAGTGCTCGAGGGTTTGGCTGAGGCCCCCTTTGAGCCGCTGGAGCTGGCCGAGGCCAAGAACCTCACGCTTAAGATGGCCTTTCTCCTTGCTATCACTTTTTCAGTCACAAATGTCTAAAAATCTTTAAAGAGGTAAGTTGTAGTCCCTTATTGAACATTTCACTGTTTAATTTGAGAAAACGTCTCGGGTTTTCAATATAACCCATGTTCCCTGAGAGGGAAAGAGACGGAGTGCGGAGTGGCCCACCCGACCGCTTCGCAGACTTCCTGCAAAGAGGCTCCCGAAAGGAGGGCTACCGAAGAGGGCTACCGAAGAGTTGGGGACCTCCAGGCATTGGCAGTCACGCCAAATTGCTTGGAGTTTGCCCCAGGCGGAGTTAAGACCATCTTGTTTCCTACCCCGGGTTACGTACCCAAAGTACCATCTAACACAGTACGGTCGTGGTTCTCCAGGCATTCCATCCCCCGCCTCAGGTGACGGCAGTGAGGGGAGGCTTCACCTTCTCTGCCCGGTTCGGGCATCGAGGATCTATTTGGAGAAGTCTGCCCAGTGGAGGAAGTCAGACCAGTTGTTGGTATGCTTTGGTCCACCCAAGAAAGGGCTGCCTATGAAACAGACTATCAGTAACTGGATCATCCAGGCAATAGCCACAGCTTATCAGGTGCGCAACTTGCCTTTGCCTTCACTCTTCGGTAGCCCTCCTTTCGGGAGCCTCTTTGCAGGAAGTCTGCGAAGCGGTCGGGTGGGCCACTCCGCACTCCGTCTCTTTCCCTCTCAGGGAACATGGGTTATATTGAAAACCCGAGACGTTTTCTCAAATTAAACAGTGAAATGTTCAATAAGGGACTACAACTTACCTCTTTAAAGATTTTTAGACATTTGTGACTGGATTCTGTGACTCCATCCCAGACTTAAAGATGTGACCATATCCAAACAGTATCGCATATTCTGTTAAATCCTAAATTTTTCTATCATTTCTAAGAGAGACCTATTTCTAAAAGGACATTCACCTCACAGCACATGGTCTCTGCTGGGCGCTTGCGTCAGTAGAAATGTTGAAGTTCTTCACCATTGCTTTAGGGCAGGGTAGAGAGTCATTCTGGAGCAGCCCTGAGATATCTGGATCGATACAACATTCATAAAGATCAGACACAAGGGGAATATCATTCCTGACTAATCATCATTTATGGAGCCCGATCAGCCTCTAAAATAATATATTTAGAAAACACTATTTATAAATGCACAAGTAAAAGCATAAATATTTTCCTAAATGCTCACACAAATGCATCTTACCCAAATAAATGTAAAATCTGTAGACAAATATGTATGTATCAATTTTAATTTCCATCACACATTTATGATTATGTTGGAAATCTTCCTCAGGTGGTGGTGGTGGCTGTTTTCAATGCCTGATCAGAAGTTTGGGTAGAGTGAGGGATAATGCCCCCATAAGGTAAAATGCTAGAAAAAGAGTTCCCATTAAAATGTGTGTACATGAAGAACCCGATCATGGTGCTCAATATTTTAAAGACGTGGCGTGGCGCTGAGCTTTGCGTCCGGTGTGCGACCCCTTTAAGGGCGCCTTTAAAATTTGAACACATTCAAATTGACTGCATTCGGTGCTTGTCCACGGCGACTCAGGAAGTTGTTTAAAATCCTGCCGCGCCACCGAGCTCCATCTCAAGGTTTTATATAAAATTTACATTATTTTTCCCTCAAATCATGAATGTACATACTGATTTCACCCTGTGCTACAAGATACACCCATCGTGAAGCTCTTCTGTCAGAAGTCGATTCAAAATTGAGCTTGCGTGTATATAATGTGCGTGTCCGGTGTGAGAACCTGAGATGCGGCGCTGAGCTTTGCGTCCGGTGTGCGACCCCCTTTAGGCACAATCGGCTTAAGAAATTGCATGTAAACGTACTTAAACATGTTCTTTTCCTCTCTAGGCAGTTTTTTTTCCGGTTTATTTATCAATATGTTCTTTTATTTGTGTGATGTTCTGTATTTCGATCGCAGCTTCAACATGTTATGAGATATATATATATATATAGTGATATATATATATATATGTAGTGAACATCAGTTAGGGTGGCATTCCAGAGACCAGTTTATGGCAAGGCCCCTCCCTAACTACCGGTGTGGAAGAAGATGTGCCACACTGTGATTGGACCCTTGGTGAATGAACATAAACAAATGTTCAGCAACATCAGATAAGATGCCAAGACAACTGCCAGACACATCTTACATGGCAGGAAGGGGGACCCTGCACCCACCGCCACCAAGGAGAGGACTTCTCATTGGTCTACAAGTGGATTTTAACCTCCAAACTCATTCCTAAGGTTTAGGCAAGTGCTGCCATAAAATTCCAATTTTTCTTGACTATTCCCCAAAAGAGAGGCCACAGAGGCCTATCTGAATCCATTCATAAACATGTTTGGAGGTCTTAAATGTATATGAACTGCAACTCATCCACCTCATCTTAACACAAAGTACAGTTTATGTTAATGGTTATTGACTGTAAAAACAACAGTCCACGGGACAGGTCCATTAACAGATAAACGAATGCGTGGACGATGACTTAGCTGTTTATTATCAAGTTTGGTCTCTATCTGTTCCATACGATGCCTTTTATATTTTAAAAGAGGTTTGGTAAAGAAATAATGCATGGGTAAAACATTTAAGACACTGTTTTAACATGCAACTTTATGCTATGCAAATGAGTTCCACACTAGGGTGGGCAACACCGTTCCTACTTCAGAACCCAGTGGCCAATCACACTCCAGGACTGGAAAGGCGCCGGATTTCAATCTCCTCCTCATCGGAAAGGGATAAATATGTCCCCCGGGTAGACACACCCTCGTTCTGCGTTTCTAACCCGACGGGGAAGGAGACACTAACAGACACACCACGTCCTGAGCTTCTGACCTGCCGTGGAAAGAGACTATAAGACAGAGGAGGTTAAGCTTTTGCAAGCAAAACCTTTATATTGCTTTCTGCAAACTCTAGCTGGAAAAGGGCTCTCTCCTTGAGAGATCTTATCTGACCTTTAAGACTCCTCCAGCAGCCCATCCAGTCCACCAAGGACCTCTGCATCGGCAGACATTGCCGGTCCCACACGGCTCCTCAGTGACGCAGTCAGCCTGCAAAGGACCCTGTGAAGATTCGACTGACCCAGCTGCCTGGTCCACGTTTAAGGACCCTCTTGGCGCAACCAAAGTTCTGCATCCTGCAGCCCAGGGTGGCAACGGCTACTCGCAACTCTCCGCCCTTCCCACTGCACGCTACCCGCATAACCAGTGGAAGACGTATCTACTGCCAGGATTGATCACCCGACTGTGTGGAACGTAATTATATAAACTTACCAAACCTCTTTCTAGAGACCTTGGCATTAGTTTATACATGCAGCATATGTTTTCTAACCCGTTTAGATAACAGTTACTTGAGGTCAGGTTGTTACAATTAATAGGTTTATTATTTGTTTAATGATAAATAAGCATTTATTTATCACTATGTGCCAGAACCATTAGGTGGTTCCCATAAGAAGCATTCCCATACAATTCTCTTCCATTGCAACATTCTGTTCAACAGCATTGCATTTATCCATTCTGTGTTCACATCATTTATTGGTTTTATTGTTTCATTCATTAATATTTGGTTATTAGTTTACTATCCTTTAGAAGTAGATATCCATTACTAGCATTATTAATCGTTGAAGTATTTACTCTTGCATATCTATTGTTAATAAATTTCATTCATTTTATTACACTGTGTCTTCATTGTGTTGATGATCAAAGACTCTACTGGTTGTCCAGACTCACAAATCCTTCAGATAAATCAGACCAACTCCCTCTAATTTACATTAATTCTGAATTACTGAACAGCTCTTTTGCGAGTGTTTATATAATTATAATTATATATATATTGTTATATATAATTATATATATCCTCAATATTTATAATACATATACACTATAGAGTATATGAAGATAATACAGGTCCTTCTCAAAACATTTGCATATTGTGATATAAGTTCATTATTTTCCATAATGTAATGATACAAATTAAACTTTCATATATTTTAGATTCATTGCACACCAACTGAAATATTTCAGGTCTTTTATTGTTTTAATACTGATGATTTTGGCATACAGATCATGAAAACCCAAAATCTAAAAATAATTGAATATTTCATCCGACCAATAAAAGAAAAGTGTTTTTAATACTAAAAAAGTCAACCTTCAACTAATTATGTTCAGTTCTGCACTCAACACTTGGTGGGGAATCCTTTAGCAGAAATGACTGCTTCAGTGCGGCGTGGCATGGAGGCGATCAGCCTGTGGCACTGCTGAGGTGTTCTGGAGGTCCAGGATGCTTCGATAGCGGCCTTAAGCTCATCCAGAGGGTTGGGTCTCGCGTCTCTCAACTTTCTCTTCACAATATCCCACAGATTCTCTATGGGGTTCAGGTCAGGAGAGTTGGCAGGCCAATTGAGCACAGTAATACCATGGTCAGTAAACCATTTACCAGTGGTTTTGGCACTGTGAGCAGGTGCCAGGTCGTGCTGAAAAACCAAATCTTCATCTCCATAAAGCTTTTCAGCAGATGGAAGCATGAAGTGCTCCAAAATCTCCTGATAGCTAGCTGCACTGACCCTGCCCTTGATAAAACACAGTGGACCAACACCAGCAGCTGACATGGCACCCCAGACCATCACTGACTGTGGGTACTTGACACTGGACTTCAGGCATTTTGGCATTTCCTTCTCCCCAGTCTTCCTCCAGACTCTGGCACCTTGATTTCCCAATGACATGCAAAATTTGCTTTCATCCGAAAAAAGTACTTTGGACCACTGAGCAACAGTCCAGTGCTGCTTCTCTGTAGCCCAAAAGTGTCTTGACCTGGGGAATGCGGCACCTGTAGCCCATTTCCTGCACACGCCTGTGCACGGTGGCTCTGGATGTTTCTACTCCAGACTCAGTCCACTGCTTCCGCAGGTCCCCCAAGGTCTGGAATCGGTCCTTCTCCACAATCTTCCTCAGGGTCCGGTCAACTCTTCTCGTTGTGCAGCGTTTTTTGCCACACTTTTTCTTCCCACAGACTTCCCACTGAGGTGCCTTGATACAGCACTCTGGGAACAGCCTATTCGTTCAGAAATGTCTTTCTGTGTCTTACCCTCTCACTTGAGGGTGTCAATGATGGCCTTCTGGACAGCAGTCAGGTCGGCAGTCTTACCCATGATTGCGGTTTTGAGTAATGAACCAGGCAGGGAGTTTTTAAAAGCCTCAGGAATCTTTTGCAGGTGTTTAATTTTTATCATTACATTATGGAAAATAATGAACTTTATCACAATATGCTAATCTTTTGAGAAGGAACTGTATATGTGAATGTTTATCCACCACATTACCTTTTATTTAAACCTAAATAAGAAAGCCATTGTCTGTTCGTCTCTCAGTTGGCAGGCAGTTTTCGTCGCTTTATTAAAAGTTGTTGCTGTGTGCCATGTGTAAAGGAAAATAAAAATAGTTTTACCCTTCTGAACTGCTGATTATAGTATCGTGGCCCTCCCATCCCATTCACACCTGATTCACACACACATAGATGATTCGACCAATCGCCGACCATAGAGAGATTCGACAATTCGGATTTGAATGTGTAAATCCTTAGTCGGGGACAGCCCTAGTTTTTTGTAAATGTATTATTTCTGAGGCTGATTCGGCTCCATATCATTCTAATAAGGCCCAGTTTGCTCTTAATACAGCAGATAAACCTGTTCTCTGATCTCAAATCCTACCTTGTGTGGTGATGAGAATGATGAGGTCACCGCCCTTGATAAACTCTCTTCTAGTGACATCAGCTGTTGCGAGGAGCTTTATATAGGCTGTTCCACCTAAAAATACAGACTCGCCATCAACGAAGGCTCGAACTCCAGCCTTTCGAGGATTGTCCCAGAAATAGCCAGCACCTGTTAAAAACAAAACAAGGCTTTTAAAATAACCCTAAAAGCTAATAACTTTAGATAATAATTTTGATTCTCATCTAAGTGAAATGTTGCATATAAACACAAATAAAGATGATAATAATATCAGATTGCATTAAAGATCTTACCAGAACGAGTCAGATTAGGGTCAGTGGTGATGCTTTGCTCAAAGGACATGCGCTTCTGAATGTGTGGATTCTGGTCAAGGATCTGGACGGTTATTTGTCTCCATGGACAAGGCCACTGCAGCTTGTCATCATTTACACCAGATGCCAAATAAACAGCCATGTTAAGATCATTTCCATCCACTAATAACAGAGCCCTAAAGCGATAACCATCACTGGAGTAATACAGGGGAATCCTGAAATTGCCCGACCCATGGTTCAGTATCTTCGCAAAGTCTCTTATCTGCCATGTGATGGGACACTCGGTCTCTGAGACATTGATATCATCCAGTGAAAAGCCTCCACTGGAGTTTCCTGCTCCTTTACGGCCTTCAAACACAACTTGGAAAGATTGATTGGCGTTCAGTGGCACATGATGCAGCTTCCAGTAATTCCCAGGGGTCTCTGCAAGAAATGAAGCGGTCAGTAACACTGAGATACAGGCCTATATGAGTGAGTGAAGAAGAGACAGACCTGTGATCTGATCCATAAGTCTGAGAGTTCCTGTGCTGTCTGCTTCATTCTGGTACTCTCGGATCCAGATGTTGAGCTGGTCAGACTGATGCCCGCTGTGATAGTAGTAGAACTGCAGACACTGGACTTTGCAGTCTCTTGTAGGGGTCAGTGTCTTGCTCTCCAATCTGGCTGCGTCCCCCTGGTTTCTGCCCTCAGTGCTGAAGTGCATGAACAAAGACGAGCCTGAAACGGGCATGAAAACAGGTGTGTAGCAGCTGTGGATGGAAGTGGAGCATTTCTACTGACTGACTGTAATAGATCTGACCGTTCTGCTTTCTGCCCAAGTACGTGTGGTCGGTCACATTGATGCCCTTCACGGAGTTCACTCTCTTCCAGCCATAATCAGCAGCAGAACAGACGCTCGTCTGACACAGAGATTCATCATCAAAACTACAGTGGTCAAGGAAAGAGACGGAGGAATCTGCAGTGCACACAAACACAAGGAGACAACATCAATTCATTTCCATTTCAGTTCATCACAATAGCCCTGGCTCTCCCTGACATCAAGTATTGGTCTGGGTGAGGTATTCGGTACGGTGTACAGGAGGGGACATGTTCAGTCCACTTAGTTTTGCCGTGGCCAAAATATATTAACGCATGTGCACCCAAACGATTAATAAATTCTGGCCACGAGATCATTTTGTCGAGGTAAAGTCAGCCTTATGTCGAGGCCTTTTTAATCTAGTCACTGATCTAGTCTTTATTTATTGTGATCATTATGATTATGCCTATTAAACCCAAATAATAAACAACCAGTAAATGGACTTTGAAAAAGACTATTGGATGTGATAGATAAAAAAAAAAGGCATATTCTTTTCACATTTATTGATTAACTTAATTTGAATGCTGTCTATAGGTACCAATGTCTGTCTTGTCCTGTGCAGCACATGTGGTGGTTTTGTCTTGTTTTAGGCCCCATTTACACTGCATGGTTCAAGTGACCCATTTCAGATTTTTTTCCTCTCATGTGGCGCAGATCGGATATGACATGTGAACGAGTAAGCAGTAATAAAACGCATGGATTCCAATATCCTCAGATCAGATTCAGGCCTTACTCATATGTGGTAATAATTATGTTTTGAATCGGATACATGCATTTGCGTCTGCCATGTTAGAGGTCCAATCGAATATTCCCCAATAAATGTGAGTCGTACGTCATTGAAAAAGGGACGGAGGCGAATGACGTCAACTCAGTTGGACAACAACTGCGATCAAAGGTCAGTGTTCTGCGGTTCTCCTGCAGAATTGGGCTACAGTAACACAGTTTTGAGTTGCATTTGGACTGGTTTTATTGCGAAAACCTGCCAACCCTGTCAAGGGCTCTCCTCTGTTTCTCCGCCTTATGAGAGAAATGTTTTGCTGACCATTAAAGATGTGTGGAAAAGTGCAGACAGCAAGACATTGTATACATAACGCATACATTGTCCATTGCATATCCATTGCATATCATGCCATTTAACTTACTTTTCCGGTTAAGAACATCTTTGGCTGTTTCGCCAGTTTACGGTGTAAATGCCAAAATCAGATACGGGAGGCTTTTAAAAGATTACGTAAGCAGATATAGTCATCAAATCGCAATTGTGCATCAAGATCTGCAGTGTAAATGCAGCCTTTATGTGATGTCATGTCTCCGGATCCTTGTCACCTCACCCTTCTTTCATTGTCCTGTGCTGGTTTGATGTAGTTTTCCCCTCGCGGATGTTTTTTATATTTGTTTTATTTTATTATTTAGAATAAAAAAAAAATCATTCTCCATTTGTGTCCTCACTCAGTTTTTCTCCATTACGTGACCCCATTGCTCACAGACACAATATAATGGCAATATGTTAACAATCTTATTTACACACACTTCTTAATTAAAATAAGTATTATAGGCCTATCTGTTTCTGATAATTCCAGGTTGCTGTGGTTGTTTAGGCATTGAACTTGTGTCCATGAGAAATATATATCATTCCCTCAACATATGATCTCGAGGTCATGACATATCATGTTCCCACAAACCGAACATGTCCCCTCCTGATCACCGTAATTCAACAACCCCCAGCGGCAACTGCAACTTAATTTCAGTCTTATATAGAGCTACAAATGAAAAAGACCAAAAATATTAAAGCCTAAAAAGAAAGCAGTCAAATACTCACTGCCTTTATAGAGTTTGTTGAGCTCATTCACATCAGATTCACTCATTTCCATTAGTTGTCCGATCACATCCTGGAACTCAGGACTCTTGGTAATGATCGTGGATCCGTTACCGTTGCTGAAGGTGTTTTTATCAAAATGCATCACAGAGTAATAATCATATGAGGTGCCTTGGGTGACGGACACGTTCCCACTGGATTTACTGAGAGAACTCTCATACCCTGAAAATAAAGACTATAGCAGTTATTAATGTGATGCTTCATAAGGAATGGCTTATTTTCTCTAAGCGCTCTTTAGTAATAATGACACTCGCTACGTAAAGCAAATTAATAATAAAGTGATGTGGCAACCTTTGGTGATGTTTCCATAGTTTATGGTCACATAATCATCTCTGTCATATCTTGTGTGCTGGTGGGAGAATCCCAGTGCATGGAGAAACTCGTGCTCAACAATGGCTTTTATTCCACAGTCCTTTCCAATGGAAAGAGTCTGACCACCAGAAGACGTGCGTCCGATAGATGACCAACACCTGCCAATCCAGTCAGAGATACCAGCACATTCATATAAAAATACCTGTCAAATGATATCCTCTACATCTCATTACAACTATTATAAAAACTAATATAATAACTTTTGACTGGTCAGTAATTAAGTCAGATATTTGACTCTACACGTTCAGTACAGCACAGGCTACATCAGATCAGTCTATAATAATATATCACTAATATTGTTGATGAGTAACTATAATCATACTGTACCCTTCACGACTCTCCACGGAGATGTAAAACTCTTCTGCGGCTCTGGGCTTAAAGTCAATACATGATTTCAGTCTGAACTGCTCAAAGGCTCTCAGAATGACTCCTCTACTGTTCAGACCTAGAAACACAAACTAAACTGAGTGGAAAACAATATAAAAGTTACATTAAGTGTTTAAAAGTTGATGGAAGCGTAAGTGATGCATCAGAAATCTTACTGAGATTGGCACTCAGCTCATAGGGGACGGGAATATCCCACAGATTCCCTGGAATGACGCTCCCTTGCCTAGGCTATAAAGCAGATCATTCATCACATCTCCTGATCTTATATACTGTATATAGACTTTCCTCCATTTATATGTTCAGACTTACCTTCATGATGTCTCCTTCTGTGAGATTTAACCCTAAAACTACAAGAGTATTCAGATCACAGTAAATATGATCCAATAAAACATTAGAAAAAGTGATAGTTCATAAACACAAACAGATAAGTTATCTTACTGCTTATATAAATGTATTTGTGTTCTTGAGACTACAGGTCCTTCTAAAAAAATTAGCATATTGTGATAAAGTTCATTATTTTCCATAATGTAATGATAAAAATTAAACTTTCATATATTTTAGATTCATTGCACACCAACTGAAATATTTCAGGTCTTTTATTGTTTTAATACGGATGATTTTGGCATACAGCTCATGAAAACCCCAAATTCCTATCTCAAAAAATAAGCATATCATGAAAAGGTTCTCTAAACGAGCTATTAACCTAATCATCTGAATCAACTAATGAACTCTAAACACCTGCAAAAGATTCCTGAGGCTTTTAAAAACTCCCAGCCTGTTCATTACTCAAAACCGCAATCATGGGTAAGACTGCCGACCTGACTGCTGTCCAGAAGGCCATCATTGACACCCTCAAGCGAGAGGGTAAGACACAGAAAGACATTTCTGAACGAATAGGCTGTTCCCAGAGTGCTGTATCAAGGCACCTCAGTGGGAAGTCTGTGGGAAGGAAAAAGTGTGGCAAAAAACGCTGCACAACGAGAAGAGTTGACCGGACCCTGAGGAAGATTGTGGAGAAGGACCGATTCCAGACCTTGGGGGACCTGCGGAAGCAGTGGACAGAGTCTGGAGTAGAAACATCCAGAGCCACCGTGCACAGGCGTGAGCAGGAAATGGGCTACAGGTGCCGCATTCCCCAGGTCAAGACACTTTGGGCTACAGAGAAGCAGCACTGGACTGTTGCTCAGTGGTCCAAAGTACTTTTTTCGGATGAAAGCAAATTTTGCATGTCATTTGGAAATCAAGGTGCCAGAGTCTGGAGGAAGACTGGGGAGAAGGAAATGCCAAAATGCCTGAAGTCCAGTGTCCAGTCCCCACAGTCAGTGATGGTCTGGGGTGCCATGTCAGCTGCTGGTGTCGGTCCACTGTGTTTTATCAAGGGTAGGGTCAGTGCAGCGAGATTTGGGGTTTTAATGAGCTGTATGCCAAAATCATCAGTATTAAAACAATAAAAGACCTGAAATATTTCAGTTGGTGTGCAATGAATCTAAAATATATGAAAGTTTAATTTTTATCATTACATTATGGAAAATAATGAACTTTATCACAATATGCAAATTTTTTGAGAATGACCTGTATATAAAAGTTTTACCTTTGTTTATATCCGGAATGGTCTTCCATTTCGTATTAATGACTTTGAGGAAATAATTGAAGACATGAAAAGACACAGAGAGGGAATGAGCATTGTGTGCTTTGAGTGATTGACCAAATGTAACTTTAGTGAAACTGTATGAAAGTAAGATGATGAATGAGCAATCTCCTCATCTGACAGTAATGAGCAGTTAAAACAGGATATTTCATCCTGAACGCTGGAAACATATTACAGTAACTTTACAGCAGATCAATGTGACTGTGCTGGACTTACCAGTTGGCTCCTGAGAACATAGGATATGAACACAAGACAGAAAGGAAATAGATTTAGTGTAAGATATCAGCAGCTGTACATCACTTCAACAATAGCCTTATTCTGACGGTGAGTGTTTTCTTTCACCATCTTGTGTTTGAGATCCACCTATGGGAACGGCATCCGTACCTGACCTCTGCGGAAGCATCCAATTGTCTGACCAGACAGACAGGAGCCTGCAGCAAATGCCCAGTAAGGCCAAACCCCTTACCTATGGATATATATAGTCTGTATGCGCTACTGTAAATTTACTGTGTAAATATCGTCAGATCAGCCTCCGCCAGGCGTGACAGTTCTATTCTGCCAGTTTCTCTTCTGTCTGATTTCGGAACCGCCCGTGCTCTCGCTCGTCTTTCCTGTCCCACAGTTGCCAGCACTAACTTTTCTGAGTTTTTCGCTGGTATGTCGCTTTCTAATTCTTCTGGCGCTAGCTTGTCCCGGGCCTGCCTGGCCGAGTGTGAGGCTCTTATTGCCGCAAAGGATCTTCACCCATTCTGCGTGGATGGATGTGCTCAACATTGAGTGGCCGGCTCCACAGAGAGTAACAGGCCTCTGAAGAGCATAGACTTTTACGCACAGGATACCCCTTTGGGGAATGCTATTTTCTGATAATCCCTCTGTTACATGCCTAGCCGTGGCGCCTCCCCATCCGCACAGACCTATTGTCTCAAGTGAACAGGGAGATTTATCACACACACCAGACTGATCTCATGAAATGGCGTATGTATGACACGGCAATTCGTATGCCATTTTGGCGTGCTATAAAGACGCATAAACGTTTTTTAGCGGATTTATCAACGCCGTTTCATTCTATCCCCCTACACTGCCCCTACCCATCACACACACACAGCCCCTAAACCTACCCATCACAAGAAACATTCTGCATTTTCAAAAAAACATAATTTAGTATGTTTATAAATCCATTTACCTTGTAGACACACACACATATTCAGATACATTTTGAACACGTAACTCAAACGCTTCCCTTAACCTACCCATTTGTGTATTATAAAATCAGGATAACAGGCAGATATGACTGCAGGCACAATTTGTACAGAAAGTACAAATACTCCAAGTGTTCCGAGGCCAAACGATTGATTTGTGTGAAGAAAATCCCCAAAAGCGCTCAGAACATCGACTCCATCCGTCAAAGATTAATAATAATTTTCAAATATTGCCGCCGGAAGAAACGTCAGGTCAGCTTTGACAGCATTGGCTGTCGTGCGTCTCGTGACTAATTGCGTCATTACGTCAGCAGTGATTGTAAAATGCCATTGGCCCTCCTGTTTCTCGTGACTGATCATGTCATTTTTATCATTGTCGTCTCGCGTGTATCATTTGAATCAGAAATATTAACGAGTGCGTGTGTGTTCTGTTCACAAAGGGGCGCGATCATCATTTCAACGACTAAAACATTAAGATCAACTCTGTTCTTCACATGAACATATCGTATGACTTCAGAAGACTTGGAATGCAACATCAGTTAATACTTTTATACAGTTTTTTGGTCGGTTTTTGCAATAAATACATGTGACTGTACATTTTTGCCTGTTACGTGTTTTATATTGTTGAGAGTGGGTAGGTTTAGGGTAGGAGTGGAGTTAGTTGCTCCAAAACATAAAATTAGGCTATACATATTAATTCAAATTTTTTATATAAAATTTTTTTTTTTTTAAATAAGTGGCGGAATCACACGGCGTAGACATACACGCGGAGATGATGGTTCGTTTGGGCGTAGACATACATGCGGAATCACACGGCATACACATACACGCGGAATCACACGGCATACACATACACGCGGAATCACACGGCGTAGACATACACGCGGAATCACACGGCGTAGACATACACGCGGAATCACACGGCATACACATACACGCGGATTCACACGGCGTAGACATACACGCGGAATCACACGGCGTAGACATACACGCGGAATCACACGGCGTAGACATACACGCGGAATCACACGGCATACACATACACGCGGAATCACACGCCGTAGACATACACGCGGAATCACACGGCATACACATACACGCGGAATCACACGGCGTAGACATACACGCGGAATCACACGGCATACACATACACGCGGAATCACACGGCGTAGACGTACACGCGGAATCACACGGCATACACATACACGCGGAATCACACGGCGTAGACACACACGCGGAATCACACGGCATACACATACACGCGGAATCACACGGCGTAGACGTACACGCGGAATCACACGGCGTAGACGTACACGCGGAATCACACGGCATAGACGTACACGCGGAATCACACGGCGTAGACGTACACGCGGAATCACACGGCATAGACATACACGCGGAATCACACGGCGTAGACGTACACGCGGAATCACACGGCATACACATACACGCGGAATCACACGGCGTAGACACACACGCGGAATCACACGGCGTAGACATACACGCGGAGATGATGGTTAGTTTTGGCGTAGACATACACGCGGAATCACACGGCGTAGACATACACGCTCAAAATTCGTATAGATAACACGCCACTTGCCTTTAGAAAGTGGTGTGTATGTTTACGCAAAGTCATGATGTCATGTTGCACACACACACGGACAGGGTAGCTCTCTGGGCTTGGCCTGTGAGAGGACGAACCTAAGCATGCTAGGACTTCCCCTGTGCATGGTGGCTACTATACAGAATGCCAGGGCCGTTTCTACACGGTCCTTATATGGCTGTAAATGGCAAGTGTTTGATGAGTGGTGTGATGGGCGGGGTCTCACTTCATATCAGTGCTCAGTCCCTGATATCTTGTGTTTTCCTCCTAGATCTTATGGATATGGGCAGGCCTTTTTCCACTATTAAGGTCTATCTGGCAGATTTTGACAAGGTTTCGAGGACTCAACGGTTGGACAGCATTTTCTAATCTGCAGATTTATGAAGGGTGCCAGTCTCTCGTTGCCAGTCATTAGGAGAACGATTCCTAAAAGGGACCTCTCCATGGCGCTGGAAGCTCTGTCTCAATTCCCTTTTGAGCCTCTGGAGAATATTTCAAGCTGTCCTTCAAAGCAGTCTTGCTCTTGTCAGTGAATTACACACACTCTTGTCCATCCCTTGATCATTAAATTCTCTCTGGTTGGAGATAAGGTTTTCCTTAAATCTAATCTGGCCTTAATCCTGAAATGTTTCCCTGCATTCACATTGGAGGTGTTGGAGCTGTCTGCTTTTCACCCTCCGCACCTTTCCTCTGCAGAGGATACAAGGCTAAATGCCCTCCATGCATTACAGACGTATGTGGCTAGGACCAGTGCGTTCGGAAGAGTGACCAACTCTTTGTTTCATGAGTCCCTCCCAACAAAGGGGATCCCCTGTCTAAGCAATGCCTCTCACATTGGCTTGTCGATGCTATAATTTTGGCTTATGAATCAAAGGGACTGCAACCCCCAGGGAACATCCAAGCTCATTCTACGAGGGGCTTAGCCACCTCTTGGGCTCTGTTCAGGGGTGTATCACTGCAGGATATGCTCTGCTGCCAGTTGGTTCATGATTATGAGACAAGTCCAGCACTGCCCATGGGGGAGAATGTCTTGTTCTGGCTAATAGGACCTCACTGTGAGTGTATTGGGCAATCTGGGAACTGTCCATGTCTCTCCCATAGGTAGATCTCGAACACAAGATGATGAAAGAGAACAATAGGTTACTTTCGTAACCCCAGTTCTCTGAAACATAGAGTGGGGAGCTTTGCCCTTGGCACCAGCTTTGCCCCGCTTGCAGCACTAGACGCAAATATACTTACTGATGTACAGTAGCGCATGCAGTCTGTATATGCCCATAGGTGAGGGGTGGGGCCTTACTGGAGCACGTTATTTGACGGACAGCTGCATTTTTTATGGACTTCAAACACAACTCCAACTACTGCTGGGATTAACGTTAGCCTGGACTTTTTAAATATAACTCTGATTGTATTTGTCTGACAGAAGAATGTCATATACACCTATAATGACTTGAGGGTGAGTAAATCATAGGCTTGGTTTCATCTTTGGCTGAACTAACCCTTTCAGCATTCATTCTCAACATTTAGCAGCAATAGATAAAGGCTTAAAGCAGGTTGGAACTGTTTTTCTTCGCGGAAGCTTTGCGTAAGAGCTAATAAAATATTTAATCTCGAGACAATATTTTGTGTCTAAAAATTATTTATTTGAGACTAGTAGCCGTGTAATAAGCGGGATAATGTACACCCAGCCGGTTGTTATCGCAGAATAAACCCCTTCAGAGTGACGCTCCGCTTCGCGCCAGGGTCCTGATCACTCTTAAGGGGTTTATTCTGCGATAACAACCGGCTGGGTGGACATTATCCCTTACATATGATTGTGACATTTTTATCCAGTTTGTTTTGTGTTACAGGGTCTGGGTGCCAAAGGCAGGGAGGCTGGCTCTATTTCTTTCTAACGGTGGTGGTGCTTTATTCACTGTGTACTGTGTCCATCAGTAGAGAGTGGTGTGCGTCTGTGACTGTGTGCACTGGTGAAAGAAATGTTTCTGCAGTAGGCAGATTCAATTTCCATTAGCCTGACCCTGCCGGTAAGCCCCAATTTATTGACCCTTGCGTGATTGGCTTCAAGAGCCAAACCCTTATGGCTGGCTGTGTTTTAAATGACTGTTTTTATATGTGATTGAATAAAGTGAATTGTTTTGTACTATTACCCATGTTTCGGAGCATCTGATTGGGTGAACGAACTTGTGTCCTTTGACATTATTTTCCTTGGGTGAAATTCCCAGGGTGGCGTAATGCGTGTATAACTTTATTTAAATCCACCTGAGAGTTACTCTGCTTTATCTATACTATTTATTTTAAGTATTTATTTATGTCTGTGACTTTTTGTTCATAGGACTCTTTTACCATTAAAGCCACTAGTGTTAGCTCTTCGATTCTGTCATTTTGGAGCAATATTCTTATGGTGTGAAATGATGTACTTTGTGAAGATGTGCCTTTTCTAGCAATCTTTATTTTATTTTTTATTTGTAATATTTTTGCTCACTGTCAAACCCGTATAAATCACCTATGTTTCCTAGCTGCTATTAAGCCTTTTTACATTTAAAGATAGCTAATAGACAGAACAAAAGGAAACACTTGATTATATCACTGTCAAGAATGGAATATGTAAATTGTACTTTGAGGAAAATAAGTATTTGAACACCCTGCTATTTTGCAAGTTCTCCCACTTGGAAATCATGGAGGGGTCTGAAATTGTCATCATAGGTGCATGTCCACTGTGAGAAACATAATCTAAAAAAAAATCCAGAAATCACAATATATGGTTTTTTAAACTATTTATTTTTATGATAACAGCTGCAAATAATTATTTAAACACCTGTCAATCAGCTAACATTCTGACCCTCAAAGACCTGTTAGTCTGCCTTTAAAATGTCCACCTCCACTCCATTCATTATCCTAAATTAGATGCACCGGTTTAAAGCCTGTTTTGTTAGCTGCATAAAGACACCTGTCCACCCCATACAATCAGTAAGAATCCAACTGCTAACATGGCTAAGACCAAAGAGCTGTCCAAAGACACTAGAGACTAAATTGTACACCTCCACAAGGCTGGAAAGGGCTACGGGGAAATTGCCAAGCAGCTTGGTGAAATAAGGTCCACTGTTGGAGCAATCATTAGAAAATGGAAGAAGCTAAACATGACTGTCAATCTCCCTCGGACTGGGGCTCCATGCAAGATCTCACCTCGTGGGGTCTCAATGATCCTAAGAAAGGTGAGAAATCAGCCCAAAACTACACGGGAGGAGCTGGTCAATGACCTGAAAAGAGCTGGGACCACCGTTTCCAAGGTTACTGTTGGTAATACACTAAGACATCATGGTTTGAAATCATGCATGGCACGGAAGATTCCCCTGGTTAAACCAACACATGTCCAGTCCAGTCTTAAGTTTGCCAATTACCATTTGGATGATCCAGAGGAGTCATGTGGTCAGATAAGATCAAAATAGAACTTTTTGGTCATAATTCCACTAAACATGGTTGGAGGAAGAAGAATGATGAGTACCATCCCAAGAACACCATCCCTACTGTGAAGCATGGGGGTGGCAGCATCATGCTGTGGGGGTGTTTTACTGCACATGGGACAGGGCGACTGCACTGTATTAAGGAGAGGATGATCAGGGCCATTTATTGCGAGATTTTGGGCAACAACCTCCTTCCCTCAATTAGAGCATTGAAGATGGGTCGAGGCTGATTGCTCGAAACCTGACTGATCGAGAGATCTGTGTGGAGGAGTGGGCCAAAATCCCTCCTGCTGTGTGTGCAAACCTGCTGAAAAACTACAGCAAACGTTTGACCTCTGTAATTGCAATGCACCTGCAATGGACATGCACCTACGATGACAATTTCAGACCCCGCCATGATTTCTAAGTGGGAGAACTTGCAAAATAGCAGGGTGTTCAAATACTTATTTTCCTCCCTGTATATATTTTATTATTATTATATACTTCTTTTTTTTTACAAGTTGAGGGGAGGGGGATGGGAGAATAATTGTAATGGTAAATGTTAAAATTAAATAAATAAAAATAAATGTAATAAATAAGTTGAAATAAGTTAATGCAGACTCTTATTTACATGATATAAACAAAGCTGTTTGGTTCATATATTTAATGTATATAACTTTGTATTGATCTCTTCTTGTAAACTTAAAAATAGATGTGGATTTGGACAACATTAACCCTTAAAGACAGAGGCAGCCGCATGTGGTGAAAAATAACTATCGTTTTAAAATGTTTAAGAACTTTTAAACCGCTAATCCAATATGTATGCTGTAAACTGCATCGTAGAGAAGAAAAGCTCTGCTTTCCATAGGTATAACATCTCGAGAATGATCATTCAGAGGCTCCGTAGTCAGCGTGGATGCGTCATCAAAATATACAGTATTGATTTGTCAAGGAAACACACGTGGGATGGTCCCCTGAGCAAACAGAAATATTTTTTTATCATTAGTTGATAATGAAATTATATTAATTTAATCCATTCTCAGAATATATAAATGTAAAATTGGGACATCAAATGAGCAAGATTGAAACCTGTTTAAATGATATATAGCACTTGATGCTAACTGCTAGAATGGGTGAGAAAAACTTAAGGGCGCCCCAAAAATGTTGTTGGTTTAACAATTATACTGCAAAAATTAATAAATTCATCCTGATTTAGATTCATTGTCACTTTTGGCTTTTGGCTTGCTTAATTGGGAAAACTTAAATCCACTAAATTACTAATCTGCCTGCATTGACACTATATGAATCACCGTTTTCTCCAGAGCTGGTGTACAACCGAATCAAATTCTGTTGCAGTATTTTCTGCTTTGGAACAATCAGTATTGTAAAAAGTGCTATATAAATAAAGGTGACTTGACATATACAGCAAAAAACAGCAGATCATTCAGCCAGGATTTTTACACAGGTGGCGGGAGAAAAACACTGACATACTGGATTCAGACAGCAATAAAATCCCAGATTAACCCCTGTAAATGATGAGAATACCTTACGACCCCATGAGAAACAGTTACCGTCTGAACAGGGCTAATGACAACATGTACAATGACTGAACACTATATAACTTACCAGAGGTAATGCATGACCAAGAGCCAAAGCCACGCTCAGCAGAAGAAAAGCACATAAATACATCCTCACTGCAAATCATAATGACCACATTTGATTAATAAATCTTATCTTTTATTAACCTACAAGCATTTGTATATATATTAGAGACCATTAACTCAGGAGCTAAAGGAGCGATACATACCAGTTTCCAGTCACTGAAGAGGCTTTGTGAGTTCACATGTGGAGTGATAGTCCTTTATTAGTTTAATTCGCCCTGCAGCACTGCCTTAAACCCGCCCTGAAACTGACTGGAAAACCGGCTAGATTGCAAAATGAACACAACAGAACAATTTGGTTAAAATAACCACACGGCATGTTGCAATTTGTGATCAAGTGGATGAGAGCCAATGAGCGTTTAGTACCACTGCCATAAAACATATTAAAAGAAATTAAAAAATTGTAGCGCTTCTTGAGTTGCACAATTTTTACAATATTGAATTCCTAAGTCAAGCTCAGTATTTGATGTTTACGATCGCTGCTAAGAAAGGAGATAAAGATCACTGGATAAATGGCTAAATTTGGATCTGTTCCTCGCAGGATTCGGAAGATTTGGATTACAGCAAACAAATAAAATGTATTTATTTTGTGAATTTGTGATTGTCATTCACTGTATAGGAAAAAGATTACAGTAAGGACAGTAAACTGCATTTACTAAATGTGACTAAAAACATTTATTAAATAACATCATTGATATGAAAAATACAAACCCGATTCCAAAAAATGTTGGGACACTGTACAAATAGTGAATAAAAACAGAATGCAATGATATGGAAGTTTAACATTTTAATATTTTATTCAGAATAAAACATAGATGACATATCAAATGTTTAAACTGACAAACTGTATAATTTTAAGGTGAAAATAAGGTGATTTTAAATGTCATGGCTTCAACACATCTCAAAAAAGTTGGGACAGGGTCATGTTTCCCGCTGTGTGGCATCCCCTCTTCTTTTTATATCAGTCTGCAAACGTCTGTGGACTGAGGAGACGAGCTGCTCAAGTTTAGGAATAGGAATGTTGTCCCATTCTTGTCTAACACAGGCTTCTAGTTGCTCAGCTGTCTTAGGTCTTCTTTATCGCATCTTCCTCTTTATGATGCACCAAATGTTTTCTAATGGGTAAAAGATCTGGACTGCAGGCTGGCCATTTCAGTGCCGGATCCTTCTTCTACGCAGCCATGACGTTGTAATTGATGCAGTTTTTGGTCTGGCATTGTCATGTTGGAAAATGTAAGGTCTTCTCTGAAAGAAATGACGTCAGGATGGGAGCATATGTTGTTCTATAACTTGGATATACCTTTCAGCATTGATGGTGCCTTTCCCGATGTGTAAACTGCCTATGCCACACACACTCATGAACCCCAGACCATCAGAGATGCAGGCTTCTGAACTGAGCGCTAATAACTTGGATTGTCCTTTCCAAATTTTCAAAAGGAACTTCAAATTTTGATTCGTCTGACCACAGAAAAGGTTTCCACTTTGCCACAGAGAAAATGGCTGCGCTTCTGGATCATGTTTAGATTTGGCTTCTTTTTTGGGCCTATGCCGGCAACGGCGAATGGCACGGTGGATTGTGTTGACGTCAATGTTTTCTGGAAGTATTCCTAAGCCCATGTTGTGGTTTTACAGCCTTGACCCTTACACACAGAGATTGTTGCAGATTCTCTGAATCTTTTGATGATATCATGGACTGTAGATGATGATAACTTCAAACTCTTTGCAATTTTTCTCTGAGAAACTCCTTTCTGATACTGCTCCACTATTTTTCACCGCAGCATTGGGGGAATTGGTGATCCTCTGCCCATCTTGACTTCTGAGAGACACTGCCACTCTGAGAGGCTCTTTTTCTACCCAACCATGTTGCCAAGTGACCTAATAAGTTGCAAATTGGTCCTCCAGTTGTTCTTGTACAGTTGTTCAGTTGGCCTCTTATTGCTACCTGTCCCAACTTTTTTGTGGCTCTTATGAAATCCAGAATGAGCCGACATTTGGCATGACATTTCAAAATGGCTCACTTTCAACATTTAATGTAAACTATATTCTATTGTGAATAAAATATAAGTTTATGAGATTTGTAAATTATTGCATTCCTTTTTATTCACAATTTGTACAGTGTCCCATCTTTTTTGGAATCGGGTTTTTACACAATCAAAACATTAATAAAAAAATAAAAAAAATTATATATGGAAACTGCTACACATTCACCCGTATACGTAAATAGTTTATGTTCTTAGAGCTGTCCATTCGTTAGTTAGTGTACTTTATAGTGTGATTGAAAACGTACATAAATGTACGTGTGGTAGAACCACACTTTTGGTAAAAATAGACGTACTGTCAGAAGATCACATCGGTTTTTACTGAAAAGGTCAAATGATGATGTGAAGGCTAAAGTTTTCATCCAGAGGCAGGAACTTGAGGTTGTACATGAATTTAAATATCTAGGAATAATAATGGATTCTCAGATTTCTGTGGAGATTAACAGTGAAATTTTAATTTCACTCCAAATGAATATAGAAACAACTTAAAGACTTTCAATGGCATCTTTTAATGAATGAAGGCCAGTATCACTGACACTACTGCTACTGATGCCTCTATGAAATTGATTTCTTAAAACATAGACATATATAGACATTCAACATTACATTATATTTTAAAGCTATCAATTTCAACTTAAGTTCAGTTAAATAAGAGTGGTTTTGATCTTTTGCCTGTGATTTGGATTTCCTTGTTTGCCCATGTTTTTTGGCCCTGTGCCTATTTATGGATTATGGATGTGGATTCCCGTAAATAAAAGCTGCGCCTGGATCTTCAACCTGTTATTCAGATCAGTTTTGTAACACATGCAATAAAACCTTTTGAAACAAAGCAGTAGTTAAATAAGAATTTGCCATGAATGACTGAGCACATTCCTACGGTGACGCATTGCTGCCATATCCACCCAATTATGTCGTAATAATGAGATGTTGTTTTAACAACATTTGTCTTGTAATAATGAGATGTTATCACATTAAAACAACATATTTTTATTGTTAAAGCAACATATTTTCTCATAATAAAGACGTGTTGTATAATGATGTGTACAAACTATGCCTTTATCCACATTAGAGAATTGATATAGCCTATGTGCCTTCATCACACTGAGTCATACCTGAGGATGCACTGGGTAAGACTTAAGATTTAGAGAGACATTTTTATAGATTGCTACAAAGCCAACTTCAATTTTATTTTCATGAAGGTATTTCATATAAATACTAATACTACGTCCATATTTTTTTACAGTCTATGGGTAGGCCCCATAATGCTGCAGGAAATTTCTTCGCCTCCATTTTTTAACCCAGACCAGGACTATTATTGTCCATAGAGCTTCCCTGTGCTGTAAGTCTGATAAGTTGTTTGTATGTTTTCGGTCTCTAAGTAAAGGTAAGCCCGCATCTAAACAGACGCTGAGCAAGTGGATAGTCGAGGCTATTTCTGCTGCTTATGAGTTGGCTCGTCAGCCTTCACTGTTACGGGTCCGAGGCGATCCCACTCTACTCGGAGTACGGGTATGTAGTAAAGTTCGTAGTTTAGGGAAGGAAGGAGGCAGGAATCAGCGAACGTTCAAAAGACAAAATCAAAATAAATAAACAAAAGTACTGCGGGCAGTCCCTCACGGACGACTGCCCGCACACACATAATAAAACCTAAACAGAACACAACTCAAATTCCTGGCCTGGTCCTCTCTCATCTTGCACTGTTGTCGCTTCTCCTTTTATGCTCCAATCACTCCTCCGTGAGACGAGACCAGCCCGCTCTCACGTTCCCTCGCCTCTCTGCTTGCCACAGGCTGCTTCTACAGCTTTGCTATCAGGAGTTTTACTCCAAGGTCTCGAGTGCTTGTAACGTACTGTGCGCTAAGATTTCACGTGATGTTCAGGCACTTGGGATTATGGTGGCGTGGGTAGCGGGTTCCCACAGACCTTGACGCAGCACTAGTTCCCTTGAAAGGGAACATGACCCTGCATCGCTTTGCCATACTCCCGGCATCCCTGTGACCAACTTGTTCAACAAATAAGAAGCTAACACTGTTTGGTTCAGGGGTACTTTATAGTTTCCTGGTCAATGACGTGACCCGCCTATGACGTCCCGTCACGCCATTGGACTGATTTCATGAGAGCTTCATGATGCAATCACATAGAGGTATTCCCGCAGTGCTTGATGCAGTGTCTCGTTCCCTCTCAGGGAACCATGGTTACATGTGTAACCTGAGACAATTTGCATGGTGCTAAGTCTTTTTATTACCACTTCGTTATTTTGGCTTGGAATTTCGTTGTTGGAAATATGAGCTGAATTTAGAAATGCTTTTAAAATTAAAGCATTGTGTTTAATAAACAAAATATATTTTTTGAAATGAAGACAGTTTTTGGAGTGCATGCAAATTTTTGTTATTGTGAGTGTACACAAATAAAAGTAGACAGTTTATGATTATGTTTTTAACTTATTTGTATTGCTAAAAAGGATGGAGTTGTTTCCACTGTCATAAAGGGAAATAAATAGCCAGTGTCTTCATCGAAAATGTAAATGTAGCCTATTTTAGTTTCATAGTTAGGCTATTTAAATATTAGCCTATGATATATATATATATATATAGATATATATATATATATATATATATATATATATATATATATATATATATATATATATATATATATATATATATATATATATATTGTGGCAGGGTGAAGGATCACGCAACAATGAAATTGGTGCAAAACCCCGAGAGGGTGGATTTATTGGGGAAACAATGAACAAACCATGGGTGATCATGGTGCAGGTGCGATGTGGGTGTCCTCCTCCGGGGGCCCTGGTTCTAGCGGTGACGTGGGTGTGGCGGTGTGGCCGGAGCGTCACAGGCTGCAGTCTGGGTGAAAGAGAGAGACAAGCGTTAGCGTAGTGCTGCATGGAGATCGTGCTCAGACTGGTGTCCCAGAGTGAAGGCTTTTGTGGAGTGTGGTGATGGCCTGCAGCTGTGACGGTCCGGCCTGTGCTGATTGCGTGCAGGTGTTTTTAGTTGGCTGCCAGGGCGACGCTTACGTCGACCTTTTTCTGTTGCGGCTGGATCAGTCCTCTACCCATACGGAAACCCAGGTACTGAGCCTCGGCGAGGGCTAGATGACATTTCCGGGGGTTGGCGGTCAGTCCAGCCCGCCGGAGCCGCTCCAGATGGTCCTGCCAGGTCTCAGAGTTGATGATCACGTCATCGAGGTAGGCTGCGGCGTAGGCATCTGTTTGAGGGTCTGGTTAAAGCATTCAACGAGGCCGTCTCTCTACGGATGGTATACCGTGGTGCTGAGCTGCTTTACCTGCAGCAGCCGGCAGAGGTCAGCCATCAGCCGGGACATGAAAGGGGTCCCTTGGTCCGTCAGTATCTCCGCTGGAATGCAGAGTAGGAAAAGCTCCTGGGCGATGTTTTGGGCCGTGGCTTTCCTCAGGGGAACTGCCTCTGGATACCGGGTGGCGTAGTCGACTATCACCAGGATGTGTTCATGTCCTTGGGCAGACTTAGGCAACGGCCCCACCAGGTCCATTCCGATTCGCTCGAAAGGTACCCCGAAGATGAGAAGCAGAATGAGCGGGCTGAGGGGAAGGGCTTGCGGTGCGGTTCGTTGGCAGGTCGGACAGGCCTGACAGAAGCGCTTCACCTCTCCATCCAAACCTGGCCAGTGGAAATGGTCCCGGATACGCTGGATGGTGTTGGCGACTCCCAGGTGACTGGCCATCGGATGGCCATGGGCTAGCTCCAAAATCATCTCTGTCTTCTGCTTTGGGACCACCAGGAGCTCTTTGACCTCTCCCCTCCGCTGGGCGACAAAGTACAACAGGCCGTTCCGTACAATGAAATGCGGGAGAGGATGGGGTGCTGGCTGATGGTCCTGGCCGTCGACTGTCCGGACCTGAGCCCAACGGTTCTTTAGGCGGTCATCTTCCAGCTGGGCCTTCGCGAAGGAGCCCCCTTCCTGGACCTGTTGGAATACATCAAAGAAGACGTTAGGAGTTTGGGAGGGGGACTCACCATCTCTCCCGCTGTCCAATGCCTTCTCTGACCGCGCTGCTCTCGGTGGCGGCTCCCGGCCTGGCCGGCTGGCCAGTCCCGTCCAAGGAGTACGGCCACAGGGAGGTCCTTCATAATCCCCACTTCAACCGGCCAGGTGCCCGGGCCAGTGGAGATCGTCACTCGGCGGGCCGGGATGTGATGAGTTTCGCCATGCACACAGGTGATAGGCAGCTGGGCTTTGGAGTTCTTCTGGAGCGGTAGGATGGCGGCCTGGACGAGACTGACCGAGCTCCCCGAATCGAGAAGGGCAAGAATCGGCCGCCCATTGATTTTCACCTCCGTTCGCGGGGCTCCGCGGGGCGGTTCCTGATGGACGGTGCAGCCAGCCAACCATGCTCGTACCGGTGGGACCAGTTCCTCCGTGGGCATCGGTTCGTCGATTGGGCCGGGAGCCGCAGGCCTGTGTACTGCGCACTGGGTACCTTTCGGCGCGCGTTGCTCCTGGACCACCCTCCGGGGGAAGAACGGCGCTCGCTCCCCAGGGATTGGCATTGACAGTTTGCTTTTAATGTGAGGTGTAATAAAGTATTTCACCAGATTCTTTTAGCCAAATGTCTTTGTTTTTAATACATTTCTTGAATATATATATATTTAGGCCTATAGATATTTATGATATTTGTGGCTGCACCGGGGTCCGTCATTAGTAGGTTAAAGTTACGCCACTGAGGCTAATCTTTAGCGGTCCATGGCCCCAAAAAGTTTGTGAGATTTAGATGACGGTTAATCTGTTATGAACTGTTAGCTTTATCAATAAATTTCAACAATATTGTACCATGGGCACTGCCACTGATCCAGGCAGCAGAAGAGCCTATTTTACGCTGAGCTTGCCCTGCTTTTCAAACATGGAAGTGTGACAAAGGCACATACGCTTTATAAATTCTCTGATGTGGATAAAACCATATTTTGTAAACTTTTTTGTGTCACTATACAACACATTCCCCTATTACGAGAAAATATGTTGTTTTAACTAAAACAAATTTTTAACGACATCTCGTTATTACGACATAATTGAATAGAAAAAAATAATATGCAATGTGGCAGCAATACGTCACCGTACATTCCTGTATAATTGGGTTTTTCAAACATTAATTACCTTGCAGTAAAGTTAAAAGAAAACACAATGGAAAGACTTCAGACCTGCTGAGCAGCTCCATATGTGGTTACACCTTTCAACGTATAAAACATATCACGAAAAAACTCTGCTAGTTATATAGAAGATGGAAGATTGTTTCATTTACACAATTATATACAATATTGGAATCTGAATGAAGCTTATGCAGTATGTTAATTGCTTAGAAGTTTGTCTCATTTACACAATTATATACAATATTGGAATCTGAATGAAGCTTATGCTGTATGTTTATTGCTTAGACATTTGTCCGTGTCATGTCAGGCACGAGTCGGTGGGCGGGGCTACAGAATCAGGCGTTGTCCTTCTTATGTTGAGGTGGTGTTTCGCCACACTCTGACATGAGATCACGTTTGTGTTTTACTAAAAGGTCAAATGATGATGTGTAGGCAGACATATTCATCCAGGGACAGAAACTTGAGCTATTATATGAATTGAAATATCGAGGAATAATAATGGATTCTCGCCTTTCTGTCAAGATGAACAGTGAAATTGAATTACACTCCAAATGAATGTAGAAACAACTTAAAGACTGTCAATATTCATCTTTTAATGAATGAGGGCCAGTATCACTGACACTCTATGAAATGGATCTCTTAAAACATTAATGATTGACATTCAACATTACAGTATAATCCAAAGCTCTCAATTTCAACTTAACTTTAGCGCTTTAAGAAAAGTGCATTATAAATAAAATGTATTATTATTATTATTATAATTATTAAGTTCAGTTAAAAAAGAATGGTTTTGATCACAAAGGGGCTTCAGCAAAGGCTGTGAATACTTCTGTAGATGAGATTTGCTTAATTTTTATGAATTTTTAAACAAACTTATTTCACATTGTCATTATCATTGTCTAAAGTCAAAAATTTGGCTATTCTCATACCTGCAAACTAGTCGCTTTTCGGCAAAATTTGCCGTTTTTAATCAAAATATGTAATTTATGTGACTCGTGTAGATCCGATGAGTTTTCTTTCAGGGTGGTGGAATTGCAAAGTTGAACGTATTATTAACTTCACAATAATAATTGGAAATGCGCTCTTATAGACTGTATTGACATCTCTCGAGCTGTCGCGACATTTTTTGCTGGTCTAATGTGGCGTGACCTATTTTTTAACAGTCTATGGGCGTTACATTCACAGATCACTGAAGCCTTTAGTTCAATCAAATGGCAGCGCGGCGCGCATGACATCTCAGCTAACAGGGAACGTTCTCAGAACACTGGCTAACGTTTCCTGGAAGTTCTCTCAAAGTTTTTTTTGCTATTGAGTAACGTTCTAAAAATGTTAGCTATAAAATGCTATTCTTACATTGTTAGTGAAACGTTTTAAAAACGTTACTACATAAAAATAAAAAAAAGTATTAGTCATTACAAATTAGTCATACAGCTTTTTTCTTAGGCCCCGTTCACACGAAGCCAGAGCTTTCCCAATCTGATCTTTTTTTTCCTTGTTTCAAGAAATATCTGCGTCCACACGAGATTACCAAAACCGACTAAAAACGATGTAGTTTGCATGCCAGCGCAGTGTGTGGCACTGTAATTCTGCCACTGAAATACACCAAAAACGGAGAAGAAGAGTTGTGGCTAGAAGGGGTATAGCAGTGGTAGGAGGTGAGGCAAAATCTCACAATAAAATAACAATAAATACATTTGCTACTTAACAGGTGTGTTTTATTAATGCCTACACCTACCCCAACCCAAAACATACCCATACAATAATGCAGATACGGTAATTAAATGACGCGATATTGATCTGCGCATGCCTGGTGCCCGTAGTTGTATTCCTTTAGTCTTTCACCGTGCCGGACCTAGTGTGATGACATCACCGTTTGACAAAATATACGGATTCGCTATACACACGAAAACCGAAGATTGTCGTTTTCAGATTTATCCACTCTGGGACCCGGTATCAAAAAATATCGTATTCATGCTTCCAAAACGCCGGATCCGTGTGGATGAAATGCGGATACAGTACAAAATGTATACGTATACGGCTAAACGCATCTCCGTATGGATGGGGCCTTAAACTTCAGATACATCATTTTTAGATCCAGTGACAACTTAATGATACACCTAAATTATATTTTCGTTAAAATATATATTTTTTACAATCAGAAGAAAAATCTAGTAAACTAATTATGTATTAAATATAAAATAAATATAAAAGTCAATTATAAAAGTGGTTTAATTTTTTTAAAGAAAGAATAAGATGTCAATAAACAAATGAAAGTACTTTTAAAGGAAAAGGGAATATTTTATTTGATCATACTCCATACCCTTATAAGAACGTTATTTAACGTTTTTATAAGCTAATGAGAACGTTAATCCAACGTTTCACAAACTGGACATTTTAATGTTCCTAGAAAATTCAGAAAAAGTTTTTATAACTCAATGGGAACGTTCGTATAAACTAAAATTGTTAGCTGGGATGAACCAATCACCTCCGCTTTACAGCACGCACAAAATCATAAATGAACAGGGATGTCTGTAGGGGCTTGACCTTAATCTTTGTCTGGGACAAATGAAAGAGGGATTTACTTTCCAGACTGGACGAATAAAACATTAAAATAACCAGTGTAACGATGAGTGTGGAATGAGCAGACAAGGAAGCAGAGCTACGTGCAGGAACATTTACTGAGGAAAACTAAGATAAACAAGGAGCTCATGACACCACAACAATACATACGTACAACGACTGATAAACCACGGGTGAAACACAAGTACTATAAATACACAAGCTTAACAAGGAAACAAGGGGGCGTAACAGATAGAAAACACCTGAAGAACTAAATCAGCATGAAAAACTACAAAGGACTACAAAACTAAACACACAACAGGAAATAACATAAAAGTCCACAAAAACACACAGGGAATGTGACAGAGCCCCCCCTTAAGAGCGGCTTCCAGATGCTCAAAGAAACCTATACAAAAAGTCCAGATGGAAGGTGGAACGGCGGCAGAACAGGGGGAGGGATGGAGGGCCAGGACCGTGGAGGGGGAGAGGGCCTGTAGACTGAAATGGAGCAGGCGTGACAAGGGACCAGGGTGGAACAAGCTGGTCAGGCGGCCAGGGAGGCGCAGGCAGAGCAGGCGGCCAGGGAGGCATCCACGGCAGATCTAAAAAGACTGACAAAACTATAACAGAAGGAACAGACAGGTTAGAATTGGCACCTAAGGCCAAAGAGCGACAGGTGGGGAATTCAAAATCCTTCTCCTTAGTCATGACAGAGCTGGCAGAATATTCAGGAGATTTAGTCCTCTCTAAATGGACAAGGAGTTCATAAGTGGTCTCTATGGTTGCAGCTGGACATATACTAAAGTCAGGGGACACAGAGCTGTCAGGTAGCACAGAAAGTTCGGAAACGGTACCCGTTACCGAAACAGAGGCAACTGGGAACTCAGAGAATTCAAAAACATTGTCAGCATACAAAACCGAGGCACCAAGAAACGGGGAGAGTTCAGCAACAAGGTCAGTGGCCATAAGAGAGGCATCAGAGATCACATGACTTTCCAAAATAGTGCTCACAGCAGAAACATCTGGGAACAAAGAGAGTTCAGAAATACCTGCCACCGCTGCATCTGGGAAAATAGGTGAAGTTTGTGCAGCCCAAACACACAAAATGGCTGTAGCCATTACAGGTAGACCAATAATCAAAAAGTCTACCTCAGAGTCAAGCGGCACCGGAACTGGTGTGCTTCAGTGCGTAGCAGGCGGGGGGCTTGAGTGCGTAGCAGGCGGCGGGCTTGAGTGCGTAGCAGGCGGCGGGCTTGCTGAAGGCCTCGGGATGCCAGCTACTCGCGCTGAAGTCAGCGGTGGATCGTCCACACTGGACACCAATCCTCTCCACTCCCGGATGGCCACCGTGGCCAACGTGTCGCTGACTGGTGCTGCGGTGAGCTATGCTCAAAACAATGTTTTAAGGGTGGATCCTCCTCTGCCTTACACACAGTGAAAGACGACCCACACAGCTGCAAAGCCTGCTCGATGTACTGGGCCAGGGTCCATCCGATGGTTTCCCATGGCATCAGCTGGGCGATGTCATTGTCCAACCCGCTCCAGAAACAGACTATCAGAGAGGATTCCTCCAAGTGAGTGAGATGGCAGATAGCCAAAAAATTCCGCCACAAAACATTCTATTGACCGCCCGTTCTGAAAAATAGCACAAAGTGCACTCAAGTGGTCCCGGTATGGTCCTGCTAGATCCATTTTTGATCAGTCGTTCTGTAACGATGAGTGTGGAATGAGCAGACAAGGAAGCAGATCTTTTTGGAGGAACATTTACTGAGGAAAACTAAGATAAACAAGGAGCTCATCACACCACAATACATACGTACAACGACTGATAAACCACGGGTCAAACACAAGTACTATCAATACACAAGCTTAACAAGGTAACAAGGGGGCGTAACAGATAGAAAACACCTGAAGAACTAAATCAGCATGAAAATTAATAATCATTATCAATTATTATTATTATTATTCTGCCGTAAAACCAATCGTGCAGACCAAACCATAAATGCTACAGACTTCAAACTTTGTCAATAGGTAGCCCAAAAATCGAGGAGAGGTTATCAAATTATGAGCCAGATTGGCCAATAGGTGGCGCTATAGCAACCAAAAGCGCAAAAGGGCTCATAATTATTATAAATAAATAATAACAAAAGTTGTAAAAAGAATAACACAATTCGAGTTAGGGAGCTCTTTTACAGAGCATTATTATAAATGCAAATATACTGCAATCATGAATTGTGTACCATGAATTGTGTAGCCTAAATAATATTAAGTTACTTACATTTTAAACTCAAGCTACTTTTTGGTTCTATTTTTCTGTACAGAAAACAGCGCTGTACAGATAAGTAAAATGTGTGAAAAATACTGTGTTTGAAACATGTGTTTCATGTTTGAACTTATATTGCACACTGTAAACATATATTAAAAAACACGCGAAGAACGGGACCTTTAATCACAGTTACTTCTGATGTAATTGAACTAAATACTAAATATAATTGTATTAACATCAACATCAAATAGTCGAATTTATAAAATGTTTTATGTATCCTTCTCACATGTGTAATACTTTTGTCACTGGCCTCACTGTTTTAATTGTTCCAGCTGTCCAGCCGCTAAACACTTCCACAATAAACTCCACGAAGGTGCATTTTATGAAGTTTAATCATAAAAAGTGTAAAACTACAAAGAAGAGAAAATACACAAGAATAAATTTCACAAAATAGATAAATCATTATACAAGGCAAATAACCAACACCAATTCAAGTTGTACGTCAAAAGCATAGATTCTTACTTTACAAACTTGAGTAGAAAAGGTAACAAACATGCTGAATTAAATGCTATACTAGAAAATTTACCAAACACACCGAATTACAACACAACAATAAAGTACTCAATGCTCACTAAACAAAATCAAACAAAGTCACTTAACGATATTGCATTTCAAAGGGATCTGACAGGCATGATGAAGCTGGATGTCTGCAACCACATGGAGCATCTTGCACAACTCAACCACTCAAGAAATATGGCCTACTTCCTCTTTTAAACAGGAAACCATAAGAAAACTAGGAAAACATAGGGGAAAAAACATCACTTCATGCTATGTGCATTTCAGAGGACTTCTACCCATTAGTCAAAGCGACATTGTGTCATGAAAGTGCGGACTCAGAGGACGACCGTGAGGGTTTAGGGGGCCATTTGGGGCAGGGCCAGAGTCAGGAGAGAGGCAGTGAGCACTTTTGTCTGATTGCAATGATTAGTGCACAGAGTGGTATGAAAGCAAGAACTGACTGGGCTGTCGTGGACCAGAGAGACAGAGTGCAGGAGAAAGATTGCTGAAAAAGTTATATTGTACTGAGTTAATGTTTATTTTGTTTGTATCGGAGGCCCTGTCCGCACGAAGCCAGAGATTTCCCAATCTGATCTACCCCAACACTAACATGTTTTACCAAGTTTCAACATGCCAACAGCTCCAGCCCAGGAACCAGCCCTGGAACCAGAAAGAGCCACTCATCTCTCATGAAGTCCCAGAGCTCCCCTGGTTAAAAGTTGCATCTTCAAAATCAGAGGTAAGTCATTTCTTCAGATTGTTGAGTAAGTGTCCAAGTTCCCAAAGGAGATTGTGACGGAGCAGTGTAAATTTGTGTTAACTAATAAGAAGTTCCGACTACACCACCCTAAGGAATAACCCCAGGGAAAATACTTAAACCACTCAACAATGGAGTAATACAACACAGGCAGGGGCGTGGGACTGGGGGGATAAAGGGTACTGAGTAACCGGGGCCCGAGGCAGGGGGGGGGCCTTAGAAGTCAGTTTTCTATACATACACATACATGGTACAGGGGCCCAGCAAGATGGTTTGTACCCAGGGCCCAAAATTTGGTGCTACGCCCCTGAACACAGGTTCGATTCCCTCATAAAAAGCAAGCAAGAGACGTGAGTAAAGTATAAAAATACCACAATTGTTTATTATTACAAAAGAGTTTACAATTTAAGCACAAAACACGCAGGTCCCCCCTTCAAAGAAAGGAAAACTAAATAAAAAATTAATAAAGAAACAGCTTAAGTAATAATCACATGCATATAAACAAAAACAAATACCAGCAGGGCTGAGGCTCTAACCCCTCCTGAGAAAAATCACCATCTTCATTCTGAAAAGTTGGAGTTTTTGGCCATGAAGTGGGTCATATGTGAGGGGTTCAGGGACTATGTCTATCCTGCACCATCATTCGTTGTGTACACAGACAATAACCCCCTCACATACCTGATGTCAACAGCCAAGCTAAATGCCACAACGTACAGATGGGTAGCGGAACTTGCTGACTTTCGATTTACCATTAAATACCGTCCAGGAAAGTCAAATGGGGACGCTGACGGCTTGTCGCGTATGCCGTTGCAGATGGAACAGTACATGAAAACCTGTTCAGAGGAAGTGCACCCTGACGTCATGGTCAGCATAACTCAATCAACGGTGGTACAGAGTCAGGAGAGAGGGCCATGGCTATGTCCACTTACCATTGAAACAGCACTGTTGAAGGAACAGGAGGAGGAGCTGTTCACGTCAGTCAGAGATCCCCAAGGATGTTCTAAAAAAAGCTCAAGAAGAAGACTCGGAAATCAGAGAAGCGGTAGAGTACCTCAAATCCAAACCGCTGTCAATGAAGACAAACCAGGGTAAAGAGTTTTGGGGACTGATGAGGGAATGAGCTAAGTTACACCTGGATGAACATGGTCTCCTGTTCCGCAAAACAGCAAATCATCATCAGTTGGTATTGCCAAGGAGATACCATGAGCTCGTCTACAAAGAGTTACACCAAGACATCGGTCACTTGGGAGCAGAGAGGGTGCTGAACTTGATCAGAGATCGGTTTTATTGGCCACACATGCAAAAAGAAGTGTAACACTACGTCACACGTGTTTGTAGCTGCTTGAGGAGCAAACGTCCAAACAAAATCACCAGAGCTCCTCTAACAAACATCACCACCACTTACCCATTTGAGCTGGTATCTATTGCTTTTCTACACCTAGAGTGGTGTAAAGTAGGATATGAGTACATCTTGGTGGTGAAGGACCATTTTACACGCTTTGCTCAGACGTACGCATGCAGAAACAAAAGCGCAAATACAGCGGCTGAGCAGCTTCGGGATTTTGTTTTAAAGTTTGGGTTTCCGACGAAACTGCACCACGACCAGGGGAGGGAATTTGCTAACAAGCTGTTTGCGAAGTTGCAGGAGTACTGTTCGGTTCTTTAAGAATATCCCCACCGAACAGGGCATCAGGAGAGGACACGTTGATATAACTCAATGTGGTTTTATTTACTTTGATTTATTTTCTATAAACAGTTGATTAGTCCACAAATAGCAGGTTATAAACCTCTAGAAATAGAAAGGCTATAGTAAACAACAATATTAATAGCCACATATAATACCATAAAATCTGAATATAAATAGACATTACATAATATATACAAATATAAATACATTAAACTTCAATATAGTCAGTATTTAATATTATAAATCTCATAATATACTTAGTGTTTAAACTGAATGACTAAAGCACATGCATCTAAACACAGAAATGCAACACTTTCACACACACTAAATATACATCGATGTCAATGTTACACATTAAACCAATAGCCCAAAGTGTTCTCTGTATATTGGCTTAAAGTGAAACCAGTGAGTGTAGTTTTAAATAGCATCGCTGAGCATAGTAATCCATTACCAATGTAAAGTGATTAACTACATTATCCATCCAGCACCGCAAACAGGAAGTAACTTGTGTGACGGTGAAACGCTCCAATTTCAAGCATTTGCTTTTTTATATATCCACGGATACTATCGGGCCGACAACATTAACATCAAACCGCGCACAAGGTTTATCAGCGTGACCAAAGTAACAGTTATTAAGCATACAAATCGCGCACATATATAGCGGCAGCGCAAACAGACAACAAACTTAAATTGCAGCTAACTAGACAGAGACAGGAGCTTACCGGTGGCGCATCTCTCCTGATGAGACATCATGCCAAAACTAATACTCACTCCCACTTATATGCCCGTGCTCATTCATTACTGGATTTGACACACCAGTTTGGGATTTTACTGGTCCACGTTTCAACATTTGACTGGTCCGCACTTCAATTAGGTAAGTGAAACTCCCACCTATTATCCTTCGCTACATTTTCGCTGAACACCTGTGACATAGTGAACGCGACAAGTACAGTGGTGTGCAAGGCTCCCATACTACACCGTATCACCCACAGGGAAATGGTCAAGTTGAGCAGTAAAACCGAACTTTGTTAGTCATGCTGAGGACCCTTCCTGATACCGCCAAAGCCGACTGGAAGACATCACTTGCAAAGGTGGTAAATGCGTACAACTGTACAAAAGGTGAGGCGACGGGTTTTCCTCCCCATTATCTCCTGTTTGGCCATACTCCCAGACTGCCAATTGATATAATGTTCGGTGTACCAGCAAAAGACCAAAGCTCCTCTCACCACTATGCGGAGAACTGGAGGAAGAGAATGGTGGAAGCCAACAAGTTAGCGACAAGAGTATCACAAAAAGAGAAGGAAAGAGGAAAAGCTCTGTATGATCAGAAAGTGCACGGAGCTGAACTGATCCCTGGGAACAGAGTTCTTGTCCGGAACTTCAAAGACCGACCTGGGAAAGGTGGACCTGGGAAACTTCGATCATTTTGGGAAGATCAGGTTTATGTCGTCACCCAGAGCAAGTACCAGGATGGTCCATTAATGAAGTCCAACCGGAAAACGGAAAAGGAAAAACAAGAATACTGCACAGGAATCTGTTGTTACCATGTGACTATTTACTCGTAGAGAGAGTACACTCAACTCTAAGACCTGAGAAAGAAAACAAAAGAGGCAAGAATGGAAAGACATCAACACAGCAGAATCAGAGACACTGTGACAGTTCGGATGGTGAAGATGATTGCAGATGCCTGGTTGGAGTGCCCGTCGACAGAGAGAGTCGGAGTGAGAGGAGGCATCTACATAAAATACCTTCAGAACATCACTCAGTAGAGACAGTGATTCTGAACGTGCATACAGGTACGGAGGAGGAAGATGAGCAAGGAGTATGACAGGGAGAAGATGTGTCATCCAGAGGAGAGGTTGGAGAAACAGACGATGCGGAGGAGAGTGACGCAGAGCCTCCTTCACAACCTGCCTGCAAAAGAGTATATCCTTTGAGAAACAGAAAAGTAAAAAATGTTTAGTTACCATACCCTAGGTCAGCCTAGTATCGTAGAGGGGTAAGCTGTTGAAGTAAATCAAAGTAACAAGTTCTAGTTTACAGATTAAAGTAAAAGCAGAATAAGATTGTTCTTTTTTTTCCCCTTCTTCAGTTTTACAGATAAAGTAGTATCAATAGCATTCCAAAAGGAAATAGTTACACAGTAAATCTTCTATGGCTGAAGGTTAGATTCCTTCCGTGAAAGTACAGATTCCTGTTGATAGAAAGTGATGGTGGTGGAAGATCATGGTGCACAATGATGTCTGCTGCAAACAAGCCCAATCGCGTCTCCCCACTCTCTAGCGCGTGCGGCAGCCTCCACAGCAGCAGAAGCTCCTCCAGGTCCTAGTGCCCTCCAGCTAGACCGCTATATATTTATACATGTAGTGGGGGCTCTGTTGTTACAGTAATACAATGAAAAGTAGAATACACAAGTAAATTGAAGTTACTTCTTGTTCTGAATAAACAAATCAGTAATGATGTCATAAATCACAAGCATGACACATGTAAATTAAATACTTTTATATACAGTGTATTAATCTGTAATCAAATTTTACGAAATGGATGATGAAAAATAATCCAAGGAGCTCTACAATAATTGTAGAATTAAAGACAGCATCAATGGATGTCATGCCACCCCCACTTCATGTGCACAAATGTTAAATCCAAAATTTTTATTTAGGTTTAAATTTAGGTTACAGCTATAGCTTCAGCATATTTTTGGTGGAAATCAGTGAAGCCAGTATCAATCATTTGGCGCTGTTGATTTAAGCTGTCTCTTAATTCTATAGTATTAGCATTGCTAGCATTCAACCTGCTATCAATCACATCTAAACGGTTGTTTATTATATTCAGTTTCTCTTCAAATAGGACTGAACGTCTATTAATGGATTGTTGAAGCAGAACAGCATCATTCACAGGCTCTACTTCTCGTACATCAACAACCTCTTCAGATTCTTCGACTTGTTCTTCGCCTTCTTCAATTTCTTCTTCTTCTTCTTCTGCTACATCTGATGACTCATATCCACCTATTTCTTCTTCTTCTGCTACATCTGATGAGTCATCTTCTGGATGAGTGTCATGAAAGGATGCGGTGTTTGACGACCTCTCACTGTTGACTCTTCTTCACTTGTCCAAGACGCCCGCTCCCAAGCGTTTGGCTGTGAGTCAGACCACCTTGACAAGTCGTCAGCACTGCGTCTTTCTGTAATGAATGAAAAAGCAAAAAACTTAGTTTAGTGGATGTACAGTGAGACTTAAATTGTCAAGCATGTTAAAACTGTATAAAGATAAATGTAGTTGCTATATACCTTGATTTAACACGGTCACATGAGCCCTGACTGGGGTAGCAATGCCAATGATTCTCCTCTTCTGTGGAGGTTCGTGCTTACCGACGCTCGGCTGTTCGTCAGATGTGAGATCTATTGACTCATCAACTTTCGGCTGCGTTGCTATAGGTTGATCGATGATTCTTGAAGTAGTCCCGATGGTGCTGGTGCTGGGGGCCTGATGATTACATTCGTCCTCTTCTCGCGTGAGATCTACAAAACCTGGCTGTGTGACCAGATCGAACAGTTCTAAATTAAAATGAAGCAAAATATAGATTTAAAAAAAAATTATAATAACATAAAATGTATAATTATAATAAAAAAATAATTAATTAATAAAATAAAATATAATAATAATCATAATGAAATAAATAAAACAAAAAGAAAATAGCGAATTAAAAATAAATAGATATTAAAATAATAGTAAATAAAAACATTAAATAATATTGAAATGATGATCGTTGCATAACTAAACAGCCAAACAGCCTTAATCCACAACCAAACAGCCTTAGTCCATAACAACAGTGCATATGTGGAAATATAAAACTATTATGCGCACGCGGTCAATTATAGTGATAAACAACTGGTTCGTTACAGATAAAAACATATGATAAGTTTAAGTGTTACCTATAGCAATAACAGATTATTAAAATATTTTTACAAAATGAAACAGACTGTGGCGGCCTCTGCCGGAGAGAACAGCCTGACTACAATGATCCTATTATTTTACGTACAAACAACCGTTAAGACTAATGTGAAATGTGAAGGGTTAGGTTAGGGTTAGGGTTAGGGTTAGGTGGGTGTCTGTATGCATAATGAATGTAATCATCTAAATCAATCAATCAATCAATCAACTTTATTTATATAGCGCTTTTACAATCACGATTGTGTCAAAGCAGCTTCACAGTGTCAAACAGGATAATATTGCGACAAAATTAGATTTGGCTGTACAGTCGTACTGGAGAAAACAGTGATGTTATCAGCTTATTTTAATTTATCATATAGCGACAATGTTGGCAGATCAGTATTATAGTTTATAGAATTAAATAAGACCTAATTCATACATTTTATTTGTATAATAAGTTGAATAACTTTAATCATATTTTTTAGTGTCCCCAACTTGGCACATCATGGTGCCAAGACAACTGTCTCCTTCTGAATGTGAACAAGACCAAAGAACTGATTGTGGACTTCAGGAAGAGACAGCAGCGGTCATATTCCCCTCTCATGATCAGCGGGACACCAGTAGAGAGAGTGAGCAGCTTCAAATACCTGGGTGTCAACATCTCCGAGGACCTGACCTGGACTGCACATATCCAGTCTCAGGTGAAAAAGGCCAGGCAAAGACTGTTCCACCTGCGCCAGCTGAGGAAATTCCGGGTCTCACCAGCTATCCTGAAAACGTTCTATTCAGGGGCGATAGAAAGTTTACTGACTCAGTGCATCACAGCGTGGTATGGTAACAGCACCAGTCACGACCTCAAAGCCCTGCAAAGAGTGGTGCGCTTGTCCGAGCGCATCTCAGGGTCAGCTCTCCTGTCTCTGCAGGACATCTACATCAAACGATGCAGAGGTAGAGCTATAAAAATCATCAAGGACATTAATCACCCGGCCAACCCCCACTTCACCCGGCTGCCTTCTGGTAAGCGCTTCCGTAGCCTGATGGCCAAAACTGAGAGACTCAGGAGGAGTTTCTTCCCACAGGCCATCAGACTCCTGAACGCTGTCACTTAACTACATGTGACTTCACCTCACTTCAGTATTAACAAACTCACATACTGATATTGCACTTCACTTTATTCTTGTTGTTCCATGTAACTACTCATTATAATGCTGTTTGCACATTACACTCCTGCACTTCTGTTATCCACGTATTTATTTTTATAGTCTCCAGTTTACTTTATCTCACTTATTTTATTCCACATCTCTTATTTCTTTTACTTGATTTATTCATAATTCTACATATGTATATATATAGCACCTTATCCTATTCCTATTTTATAATTTATTGTGCTTTTTTTGTTAATTGTTATTTGCTGTCCATGGAGCGGACCTGTTTACATTTCACTGCCGGTTGTATTCTGTATAACTGTGTATGTGACAAATAAAACTCTTGAACTTGAACTATCTATCTGTACAGCCTAACTTTACAAAGCTGCTGTTTTTCTTTACCTGATCGCCTGCTCCTCCTCTCCCTCGGCTGACTTTTCTACCATGCTGGTATATTTACCTCGAATCTGTTATAAAAACATGTTAAAAACATGTAAAGAGATTATACACCTCATAACAATATGAAATTTGTGTATAATTCTTAAAATTTTAGCATAGTAGAGATTATAAAAAGAAAGATGAGGAAAGACGTGAGTGAGCCACCTAAATCGTTCATTCACCCAATTCGTTCAAAAGTCAGATTAATTTAGGAAGAAAACAAAAAACGATGTGATTACGTTTGTCATTGATAATTACAGACACTATTGAAAAATTAACTAGCAAAACAGACGGCTGCTTTGGTAACTTGTTATACTGATAGATATAGCTATACATTGCAATGGATTAGCTAGCCACATATGTGGTGTGTACTTAGCTATTACACACTATTCTCATACCTTATTCTCAGTACATGCTTTATTTATTTTTTGCATCCCTCTCTGACCAGCAGTTAAATATAGTCCACTGTGCAGCACTTCTCTTCATTTTTGGCGCTAACGTTTGCTCTCCCATTCAAACACCACTCGTGTTGTTCTGGTGAAAGTGCGACTCATTGGTTGGGCGTTACTAATCGGTTCAATGGAGGGGGAGTATTTTCTGTCCAATTTACTAATATTTGATTAGGAACCAAATTATTGTTTTAAAACAAATGATACATATTATTATTTTGATCTACTGTGATTTTCATATTGAAAAATTGGGGGGGGGGGGGGTTGTAACTGAGGGATTTGAATATTGGGGGAGGTTACATCTCCCCATCCCCCATAAACTACGCCCCTGAGTCACATGCAGTTGCGCTTAAGAAAACCACACATCATTGAAAGTGTGAAACTTGAATTATTAACTAGAAATATTAACATAGAGTAATAATCATGAATATTTTGAATGGGACTCGAGTGGACTCAGAAACTGTGCCAAGTGGCAAGGACCCTTCGTGGTCACACGACGAATAGGAGATCTCGATTATGAGGTAGTTCGATCGGATAGAAACGGAGCACATCAGTAACACCTCAACCTCCTTAAAAAGTGGAGCGAGGTGGAGTCAGTAGGCGCGTTTCCATTACCCTTCAAATTGCGCATATTAAAAATTGCGAATTGAAAACACGCCTAATGGAAACGCGGCAATTTCGCAAAAACTCCCATATATCGCAAAAAAGTTTTTACGCTCTCATGAGGTGGTTTTTCAGGCGATTCGAAAAAGGACATTTTCGCAAAACTGCAATGGAAACGTTTTTTTCGCATTTACAGGTCACCTGTTGCGGTGACGCATTGCTGCAACATAGGGCCAATATATTATATTTCCCACTCAATTGTGTCGTAATAACAAGATAATGTAGTTAAAAGGACATATATTTTCTCCTAATAAGGACTACAGGCTATATATACTGTAATTAAGACATATATTCAAGAAATTTATTAAAACAGAAAGAGCTAGTCTGTATTTTCAGCCTTACTCAAAGGCCGAGGAAACAGGCCAGTTACGCACGTCAATCCATTCCAGACGATCTTAGTTTGTTTCTTATTTAATAAACAGGCAATTAATTGATGAAACATCGATACAAATAAAAATACAATTTATACAAAACAATTTTTTTTTTAAGAAAGACTTTCTAGAAAATAAAACTCGAATTGATCAAAATCATGTGACCCCAGGTCTCAAACATATTGCGATTCTTACTCATGCTGCTCACTTTTCATAATCAACATATAAATTAAAATAATAATATTACAGGCTAATGTTTAGTCCTAAAGGTAGCCTATTTAGTTTCGTAGTTAGGCTATGTTTTCTTTAACCAACGGCCGATAAAAGCGCCGACGTTCTCATTTTTTCATTCTTCCTTTAAGAGAGATGAAACAATTTACAATAATCTTGTCATTTTTAGCTATACAGATGAGTTCAAGACATAATTATAAACTATAAACTGTCTATTTTTATTTGTGGACTCAGTGAACTAATTATTTTGCATGCACTCACTCCAAACGCGGTCTTCATTTTAAAAAAAATATTTCGTTTATTAAATGCCATTTTTTTCTTTTCCAAAGCATTTCTAAAATCAATTCACATGCCCATCAAACGAAATATCTAGCCAAAATAACGAAAGTGGTAAAAACAAAAAAAAACAAAAAACAACAAACATTTGAGTTACCATGCAAATTCAAACATTTCGCTCTACTCTATATGCGTCAACCTGGCGCGCGTAAGAGTCGATCATTCTTTACAGATGATGGTTCGGTTTGGAGAGAAGAGGAGACGGAGTTTTTTATTAAACTCATAAAAGACAATATAGGATTACAGTAATACTGGATGCTAAACACAGAAATGCTACATTATCATGAAGACCTTGAAGCAGATCACACACACACACACACACACACACACACACACACACACACACACACACACACACACACACACACACACACACACACACACACCCGTGCCGATTAAGTAACCTAAGGGGCTTTCCTTGCCATTAATGCTTGGATAACACGTGTCCTTCCAATAAAAATAATGGCTAGTGGATGAGATATACAAACCTACCAAGTACCATCATTTTGGAATGACCTATCGCGAGAGGAAAGTAATATGTTTTAGTCGCATAACTGCAGCTATGGAAACGCTGTCATTTCGCAACAGTTTTTTATCGACATTTAAGAAATATCGCAAAAGTTTTTCGCAAATCTGTAATGGAAACGCAGCTAGTGATGCTGGCAACGGCGGGAAGTGGAGAGGAGGATCTCAGGCCAGAGATGAACACAAAAACTACATCTCTCACTCTGGTTTTGAGTAACTGTTTATCTACTGACACGTATATTGCAAAGTACAAATTGCAAAAAGTGCTATCTTTATTTTTGGGTTTTGTGCAGTTGATTATTTGATTGTTTCAACAAACCTTCTAAGTGATTGTATTTGATGTATATGTTCTTTGTTTTTGACAGGGCCTGAGCACTAGGGGCAGAGGGCTGGATCTATTTAGGTGGTGGTATCTTCCTCACTGTGTGTTGCAACCACCTCACCGAGTGTGTGATTTTGGTTCACCTGTGTGTATGAGTGCGTGTCTGTGTGTGTGAGCACAACAAATTGTGGTGTACTGCAAAAATACTACATAGTGCACCTTTAAATCTCCAGCAGAAGAAAGCAAAGCATCAGGATGATCAGAGAGGAAGCCGTCCTGCCACTGGAGCTGCAAAATATGTCCACACACTCGCTAAAAGAGGAGAGATGGGAAGATAAACGCCATTAATGCAATAGAAAAAGACCAATTTACAAATGTACATTTATAACGAGCATGCAATATATCACTTCACAAAAAAACACTGAATCAAAAACAGAGAGTGCAACCAGTGTAGTCTGATTATATTGAGATATCACTTCATGAACGGCACAACGTCACAAGACCATTGGGTGTCCCATTCATCATTTAAACTTAAAGAAGAGCCCTCGATGCGCACTTCAGCAGAGCTCGCACGTTTTAGCACTATTTTAAACTTTTCTTTGGTTAAATTCAGTGATTGCTTACATTCATTAATATTCACATCTGCGTGCTTGTACAAGTATCATAAAAATATTAGGAGTTAGTAACTTTCTTTAATTCCACATTTAAAAACGCCAGTGTTTGATCATGTCTCAATATGCAAAACCTGAAAATAAGTCATGGAAATGGATATTCCAATACTCATGAGCACGCAGACTAGAAACACTTATAGTTATGTTTATATGTCTTAAAGAGCCATACTGGCACCTAGTGGGTAAACCATGGCATTACAAATGAAAATTTATATTTTTCCACACACAAAATGACTCTATTTTGCTTCTTTGCATTGGGATTTAAACCATGTTCTCAATTTTAACCTTAAATACTCCACTACTTGTGGGCAGTTAATGTAATATGGCTGTCATGGCATCATCCAGGTGGTGCTGCACATTAGTGGTGGTTGAGGAGATTGCCCTCTTGGGAACTTGGAACTTATCGGTTGGTTGTCTAATGTCTCCTGTTCCCTGTGACCTTGTTTTCTGGTTTGTTTTACAGTTGGTTTATGTAGTTGTTGAAGTGTGGTTAGGGGATGGTAGGTTGGTTATTGTGAATTTCAATTATCCATGTCAGAGGTTGGAATGGGGAAAGGGACTAGATGGTAGAAGAATCATTTGGTGCGGTGAATTTAATGCTCATCGTAGTCTTTGGGGAGCAGAAAGGACAGATAGGAATGGTTTAATAGTGGAGGATTTCATGGATGCATTGGGACTTGTGTGTTTAAATGATGGGAGGTTTATGAGCGTTAACTTTAGTACAGGCAGCGAGTCATGTTCAGACTTGACATTAGTGTCACAGTCCTTGGCAGGTATTTGTGTGTGTGGGAGGTTATCAACTGTTGGAAATGATCCTTACCCCACAGGGCTCTACATTAACGTTTGTCCGGGACTAGTGGATTTTTTAAAGGGGCAAGTGCTCTCGCGCAGGTTACTCCAAGCATATGCCGCAGAAGCTTTGAAACATTTTATTAGGGCACAAATGTTAGCCTAGAGGAGAATAGAGTTTTTTGCTCATTGATTGCTGTGTCCTTGAGGTGGGCGTACACGTGCGATTTTTGTCGTACAAACTCACAGGTAATATCGCGAGAGAGATCTCGTGGCCACTCGTATGACCTCATGATAATTTTTAAGCATGTTTAAAAAATTCGGGGAGTCGGCCCGATTTTCAACAGCGTATGGCTGTCCCCTATTGCCAAATCATGCACAACCGCGTCACATAGGCTAGATCTACGAGTATTATTAGGCTATAGCAAAGTGGCTGCAACCATACAGCGTGCACACACACATTCTCTCTCTTTCAATAAGTACGAGTATCATACACCAACTATTCATTGTTTTGAAAATGTGAACTGTTGCATTAACATTAACATTGAAACTCATTTAGAAACAATCCATGAAGCGAGTTGTGACTTGAGGAGTGTGCACTAATATTCCCAGTTCCATTCCTCTGCGTGTTGCCACAATACCAAGCCCGCAACACGGGATATATCATGAATATTCATGTGTACACCACCCACTGGAACATTTTTTCACAGGAACTGAATATTACACAACCGCGGTAGCAGTTTTGCTTGCCTTAAGTTTCAGTTGCTGTGTGTTGGTATTAATGATTCGTTGCGTTCTGGACTGTCTTTTCATCTCCTTGTGTTTCCTTCGGCTTGCTTCAGTGGTGCGTTCTGGGACTGCTCACCTGTCAGGTATGTGCGTTAACTGCTCTGTTGAAGGCAGATTGTTGAGCTTCGCTCCGGGCTTAGGGATTGGCTGAGGTTTTGAGTCTGTGCAGTTCACTGTATCCCAGTTAAACGGCGGTTTATATGAATAATAGCACACATTGTCCTTTTCCGGAAAGTGTCGTCGTGCATGTAGTTATAAGCTGGGAAATTCTAGCAGGTTATGCATACATTTTAGTAATTGTTTAGTTTTCTTTGTTTGTATATATATATATATATATATATATATATATATATATATATATATATATATATATATATATATTCATTTTGCTTTGGTTCAAATTCCTGAGAGTGGCGTAGTCAAAATTCCTTGTGTCTGAAACCCGTAACGCTCTGTCACGTCATGATCTAAAAGAGTGATACACACCAGTTTCCAGTCACTAAAGAGGCTTTGTGTGTTCAAATGTGAAGTTATTTAAACTTCATTAGCCCTGCCTTGAACCCGCCCTGAAACTCAGTGTAAAAAACAGCTAGACTGCAAAATTAACAACACAAGTGCCTGATCGATTGCACATTCTGGTCTTTACATAAATGTTTCTGCATTGATATGTAATATTTTAATATTTTAGCTCTTGTTAAATCACTGTAAAGCACATTTGGCTGATGCTTTTATCCAAAGTAACTTACATGTGCTCATGATATAATATATTTCTGCCTCATACTGTGATCAGATTGCACTCGCTGGTGTATGAAAGTGAGTTTTGAGCTGAGAAAATGGTTTGAAGTCATGAAACTCTAGACTCTTTCACTCTTTTCACTGCATTATTGCGTGGTCTTCTGAAATGAGCAACAATTCAGTTTTAAGAGCAAGCCTCATGCATATTCTCAGAATGCTTAGATCCTACGTCCTTAGTTGTTTGCAAACCATTCAGAAATAATGTTTTCATAACACTTTAAAATGATAGAACGGTATGTTCCTCTAATGAACCCTATGAACCCTTCCCTCATTCCCTGCGTTCCTGCTGGAGATTTGCATATTGTGTTCATTCAAGGCCAAGAAGCCTCGGAGCAGTTCAGGTAAGGCTATTGTTACCTGTGTGTTGACTTTAAATCAAGGGTGTGTAAGGGTGTGTTGTGTAAGTGTTTTACTCAAGTAGTAAACTTGTTTACTGTTTTATTTAAGTAGATGTTGTCAAATAGAAACATGTCTTTATGTATGGAGGGGGTGTCCTCATCATTTATGGCGTCTGCAGTATCTCTGATCAAGGTGCAGTGGGTAACAGCAGAAGTGGCCGATAGAGCAACAACTGACTATCAGAGTATTTTTTCCCTACTATGGTAGTTAATGGTTGCTCTGTCCGCTTGGTTACACACATTCTTCCAAATATCTTCTTTTGTGTTCAGCAGAACAAAGAAACTCATACAGGTTTGGAAAAACTTGAGGGTGGATGAGTAAATGATGACCGAATTTTCATTTTTGGGTGAACTATCCCTTTAATACACAAATTTAACGTTTTTTATTAACCCCCTGGGCCAGAAGAATGCGCCCCTTCCTCATGACAGTGCAAAACAGCTTAAAATACTCCGTCATTCTTGAACTCACAGACATGACCGATATGTGTTTACAAAAATTAAAGTGTCTACTTTTATTTATGTACACTCAAAATAAAAACTAAATGTTGTGCTTTTCGCTAAATAAAGAAAACTAACAGGATGCGCGTTCTCCAGTCGGTCTCCCTGTGAAGTCCTTTCTGAAATGGGTCTGAAAATATACTCAGGACTCAGAGAAAGACTTGCCACACAAACACGACAGATATCTCTTTATAAAGCTTGGAATGTCTTATTTTAAATTAAGTAATTTATATAAAAAAAGTAATATTCTCTGTTTATGTAATCCATATGAAAACAGCGAGAGGTCCAGTTTCTCCGGAGCAGCCTCATTATCTGTAACGTGACCACAGGCAAACAATTCACATACAAATCATCCACGAGGAAGAAACGCGAACCCGTAAACACCCCATGGAGCGACTGTGATTACGCCCCACGGAGTGGCAGAAAGACTGATGCTGCGTCCCAGTTCGCCTACTTATACTACGTCCTAAAAGTATGTACTCTTTTTGTGAAGAAAAAGTATTTTTCTTTTGAGTGTGTAGCAGAAAAGTATGCAAGCTTCGGGACTACTTCGCCATCTTTAACGGACTCTGTCGCTTAGTTACGAGCATCCCGTCACCGTTTATCTGCCCTGTCAATCATCGTCAGATTCGTCACAGTTCAAATCCTCCACATTCAGTTTAATCTCCTGCCATATCGGAGAGAAATGTAGCCGCTCGTTGATCTGCCATGTGTGGGTCTTTGTGGGTAAGAGACTCTCCTCATGTGTTTGCATTTAAATATAATGATGCATTTAAAAGTTAATGGCCAAACGTGTCATTACAAAAGTTCACAATGCTGCTGCAGGTGAAATATAATGTGGACAACACTGAATAAATATATTTTTGACGGACAAAATATTGACAGTTGGTCACTCAAACCCCTTTATCTAAACTTCTCTACTTAACCGTCGGAATCGCACATCCGCCATGTTTGTAGTTTTTTTAACGCTTTTTATCCGTGTTTGTAGTTCTAATCGAATCCTCGTCCAACTCGCAATGGGTTGTGGGCAATATTAGCCGTTAGAGTGCCCATCGATCCACACTTGCAGCGAAAACACACAAAACCAGGCCCGGCGCCAGAAGGGTGTAGGGGAGGCTTGTTCACGGACCCCATGGACATCGCTGTTGCCAAAGATATGTATACGTATCTATGGCTGTTCCAGACTTGATAATAGCACACAATTTTCTCACTGCCACCTGCTGCTGCTTCTGCTTTAAGAGGATTTTCTGCTGCCCATAACTGCTTGTCTAGGATCTGTAATCCTCTGTAAGAATTCGTAATAATAGCATATTATTAGCAAAAGCGAGCTAGCAAACGATCCCGTGTCTATCTGTATTTGCACTCGTCAAATAATTACATTTCCAATGTGTTTTCGCCTCGGTGAGTAATGTAGCCAATCACAGACATGTTTGTAGATATCTACAATGCAGTTGACCAATCACAGGTGTTGAACTAGGAATCCACTCACCGCTCAAGTGTTTGTCCAGACGCGGAGTTCAGTTTACACGCGCGTCTCTGTAAGTGCAGACATTGGTAAATACGATTAATTGTATATCAGCTTCACCAATTAATATAACTTTGTGAGATTGTGTTTATTGAATGAGTGACAGCTTTTAGTCATTATAAATATTATTACCACATACACAGTTTAATACAGTCACTGACCCATCCGCATATAAAATTACACGCGGGATTCACTCAAAAAATGTGATGAACGAGGTAAAAATCAGTTGAAATCAGGCTCATAAAAATGTCAGGAAAACACGATTCCTGGCTGCATGTCATTATCCATGGATCACTGAATCTGTGGTAGGTTGTAAGGACCACTATATCGAGCCCAACCTTTAGTTTAAACTGATAATCGTTTGCTCTATACTCGCGTTTTCCTCTAGTAACTCCAGTCACGCAGCAGCTCTTCTGCCACTAAGCCCCGGCCAAATCAATTGGGTACATTTGTGTGAATGTGAGCACATTCATTATCCTCAAAGGATACGACGAGTCGGCCAACGACTGTGGATTAACAAAGAACTCCTACCATAAATTGAACTCAATGGAATGAACCAGTTGATTATTAGTAGTAGTATTAATATTAATGTTTTAATTATTGTTTTAAAATCTCCTCCATCACAGAAAACCTCTCCAATCCTCTAGTGTTTTCTGCTAGCTACAGCGCATGCAGCGAGATATACTGTATGATGTCAGAGTCTTTAATTCGTGTGGTCATCCGGTTATAGAAATACATCATAGCATGTTTTAAATTTGTCAAAAATGTAGGCTATTATTATTATTTAAATCATGTAGAACAGGGCTATTCAAATCTTACCCTGGAGGGCCAATTCGGTGCAGAGTTTAGCTCCAACCCTGATCAAACACACCCATCTGTGATTTTCCAATGATCCTGGAGACATTGATAAGCAAGTTCAGGTGTGCTTGATTAAGGTTGGAACTAAACTCTGCACTGCATTGGCCCTCCAGGGTAAGATTTGAATAGCCCTGATGTAGAATGTATATGCATGTAATTTTTTATCTAAAGAATACAGGGTTAGTAAATAATTTAGAATATTTTTCCCTATGTATCGAATGCGCCAAAATCCAATCCAGTAGGTGGCGGTAATGCACCTTCAATCTGGATCAACCACCAATCAGATCAAAGCGTAGTTCAACAGACTTCAAGCGCAAAAAAGACAGACACAGGACTGCGACAGTGTTTTTTACAGGTACGTACAAAAATATGAGTCAAATTCATCTCAGTTTTCATTTCGTGTTTTATCTTTATTTCTTGTGTGCTTCTCCTGGGCGAGTCAGAGTGAACTGCGACGTTAATAGTATAACAGTCCAAGCTATTTCAGACAAGGCCTGCTACAGAAAAGGAGGGGGAAATCAATCTGGCACACACAGTGTTCAGGGTATGCATAAATCAACAAAAGACAACCAAAAGGAAAATTTTTTGCAACATATATCGAATCTTCTGGTAAAAACAATTCACCCTTAAGCCCCCAAAGCTGATAATCACTCAAACATTAAATAAATCAAATAAAAGTAATGGTGTGGATGGATGCATGTAAAGCGTCCCATACAGTTGAAGAATTATGGGACTCATCTGGTAAGCAGTCTTTAGAAGGAACACAGTCTCATCTGCAAAACGGTAGGAATTGATGAAAGGAATTTTTATCCTTCTGGTTGTAACCCGTAAGGCTCAGAATAAAATCTTTGGGCTGCTGCACCAAGGCACCCAAGCAAATTCCCAATCCAGCACTCAAGGGCAATGTAAGTCATGTGTAGGAGGGATATTGAGAAGCACCCCAGGTTTCTCAAACTGAATCTACCACTCACTCTTTTACTTCTTCTTTTATTCATAAGGTATAGATACTACTGGTGCCCCCTAGTGGATATGATGAACATAGCACTGCCAATAAGAATGAGCAAACCATAGCTGTGTTCCAAAGTGAAGGGTGCGCACTTCAAACGCCAGGCCTGGCCCCGCCTTCAAAGTGCACGAAGTGCAAGAAGGGTGAACCAAGGGACAGGGTTGCCAGGTCTGAATAAAAAAAAAACTCCAATTGCTAATCAAAAGTAGCAGAATCACGGCCAAAATGGGCCAAAAATATCCCAAAACACGGGGCGCGGGCGGTAGAAATATTGCTTAAGTAAAGACAACTTAACCTGTGGACTATAGGCTACAAACACCCCAAAGCAACAGTAGCCTAAACGCAGCCCCATTCCAGACTTGGCAACAATGATCCAAGCGTCGTTAATGGCCTAGCAGGTTACAACCCTATGGTTACAACTGACAGCGGACGTTCATGAGGAGATTTTAAAAAGAGAAATGGAGCAGAATTTTTATTTTATTTTTTTGAGCTTTTTATTGGGTTATGACATGCTTCAAAGTCTGCGACAATGGGAGACCGGACCATACGTAAATCTGTAGCCGGTTAAATATCGTCAAACTGCAACTATTAGTTAACAGTTTATTTCTTATGTTAAATGAGTTAAATGAATACACATTTATATATTACGCCCAGGTCTTTATTTAAGTAGGCCTACTTATTATTATCCGACTCATGATCTCCGATGCATTAAAGCCTACTTTTTGTGACATGATGCCAGCCGTCGACCGATTCAGCCCCCCAAAGCTGCGGACAGTGGAAATATGCCCTGATCATCCCAGAAGATGATGTCCCGCCCATCCCCGTCCAGCTCCACCAGCTTCTCCCGCTCAGCGCAATGAAAGTGTAGAAAAGTGTTTTCTTCTGGTTTAGCTGTTCATTTAAATTTATGTTGTTTCTGATGTTAAACAGGATATAATTGGTGTATAAATAGTAAAAAAAAAATACTTTTAATAGCCTAATGTAGGCTATAGACCCATTTATTTTCATTTAAACATTTTAATTTACAAGACAACAAAATATATGTATAGGCTTAAACATAGGCCTATGTGTTTAATGTACAAATTATAACTTACATTACAAAAATAAACAAAGTAGCCTACAGAACAACCACTTCTCTTATTTAGCCAATTCAAGTTAGCAAAAATGAACATTAACATTTCATTAATTTACAAATAACTTTCATAAAAAAAAAAAAAATAGGCTAATAATAATAATATAGCCTAGCCTAGATAAATTGTTCTGTGCCAGCCAGGTCTTTACATTCAGCCTTTGGAGAAGACTTTCGTAATGGAAAAAAATATTTATTTTGCAGTAGGCTAGCCTACAGGTAAGTCAGCAGTTTTCGTTTATTTGCATTTTGTCTTATAATTTTGAGTGACAGATGTCGCATTTAATTTAGCCTATTTTTGTCCGTCACATTTTTTAGCTATGGTGTTGTCGAGTATGATAAGAAAAATAAATGATAAATGAGCGGGACGAAAATACAGCCCTGCGCAGATTTAATTTTAGGCTATTTAAAGAAAGTGCAGTAAAAAAATAAAAAGAGCGAAAAGAGAGGTAATGGACTGACTTATTGAGAGAATGGTTGAGAAATAAATAGCATATATGCAAGTTAAAAATTGGGAAATTTAAATGTTATCTTTGTTGTTCAGGGCAGGGAACTGGGGACTGTGAGAATGCAATAAACATTTTGTTTACTTCAAGCGCTTGCGCTGTTGTGTTCAATAGTATCCAGGCTACACTTGAGTTACTGACCACTATACCATCTTTAACTGGGAAATCTGATCGAGTGGGGCAGGAATACGGACCAGTCAAATCCTGTAATCCCCAGTGTGCTATGAATTCTGGGATAGGGAAGGCTGCGAAGTTGTGGGAAGGTTCCATCTGCTGTACCCTTCCTTTGCCTGAGAACCGAAGGGCGCATTTTGAAGTCGCTCATGAAATGCGGCAGCCTTCGTCGCACCGCTGTGACACAATCGCACTTCAAATGTGGCCTTCAGAGGTGCAGCCTTCACACTGGGACAGCCTTCGTAGTGCCGCTATGACGTAATCGCACCTCAAATGTGGCCTTCAGAGGTGCAGCCTTCACATTGGGACAGCCTTCGTAGTGCCGCTGTGACGTAATCGCACTTCAAATGTGGCCTTCAGAGGTGCAGTCTTCACATTGGGACAGCCTTCGTAGTGCCGCTGTGACGTAATCGCACTTCAAATGTAGCCTTCAGAGGTGCAGCCTTCACATTGGGACAGCCTTCGTAGTGCCGCTGTGACGTAATCACACTTCAAATGTGGCCTTCAGAGGTTCAGTCTTCACATTGGGACAGCCTTCGTAGTGCCGCTGTGACGTAATCGCACTTCAAATGCGGCCTTCAGAGGTGCAGCCTTCACATTGGGTCAGCCTTCGTAGTGTCGCTGTGACGTAATCACACTTCAAATGTGGCCTTCAGAGGTTCAGTCTTCACATTGGGACAGCCTTCGTAGTGCCGCTGTGACGTAATCGCACTTCAAATGTGGCCTTCAGAGGTGCAGCCTTCACATTGGGACAGCCTTCGTAGTGCCGCTGTGACGCAATCACACTTCAAATGTGGCCTTCAGAGGTGCAGCCTTCACATTGGGACAGCCTTCGTAGTGCCGCTGTGACGCAATCACACTTCAAATGCGGCCTTCAGAGGTGCAGCCTTCACATTGGGACAGCCTTCGTAGTGCCGCTGTGACGTAATCGCACTTCAAATGTGGCCTTCAGAGGTTCAGTCTTCACATTGGGACAGCCTTCGTAGTGCCGCTGTGACGTAATCGCACTTCAAATGTGGCCTTCAGAGGAGCAGCCTTCACATTGGGACAGCCTTCGTCGCACCGCTGTGACGTAATCGCACTTCAAATGTGGCCTTCAGAGGTTCAGTCTTCACATTGGGACAGCCTTCGTAGTGCCGCTGTGACGTAATCGCACTTCAAATGTGGCCTTCAGAGGAGCAGCCTTCACATTGGGACAGCCTTCGTAGTGCCGCTGTGACGTAATCACACTTCAAATGTGGCCTTCAGAGGTTCAGTCTTCACATTGGGACAGCCTTCGTAGTGCCGCTGTGACGTAATCGCACTTCAAATGTGGCCTTCAGAGGAGCAGCCTTCACATTGGGACAGCCTTCGTCGCACCGCTGTGACGTAATCGCACTTCAAATGTGGCCTTCAGAGGTGCAGCCTTCACATTGGGACAGCCTTCGTAGTGCCGCTGTGACGTAATCACACTTCAAATGTGGCCTTCAGAGGTGCAGCCTTCACATTGGGTCAGCCTTCGTAGTGCCGCTGTGACGTAATCGCACTTCAAATGCGGCCTTCAGAGGTGCAGCCTTCACATTGGGACAGCCTTCGTAGTGCCGCTGTGACGTAATCGCACTTCAAATGTGGCCTTCAGAGGTTCAGTCTTCACATTGGGACAGCCTTCGTAGTGCCGCTGTGACGTAATCGCACTTCAAATGTGGCCTTCAGAGGAGCAGCCTTCACATTGGGACAGCCTTCGTCGCACCGCTGTGACGTAATCGCACTTCAAATGTGGCCTTCAGAGGTTCAGTCTTCACATTGGGACAGCCTTCGTAGTGCCGCTGTGACGTAATCGCACTTCAAATGTGGCCTTCAGAGGAGCAGCCTTCACATTGGGACAGCCTTCGTAGTGCCGCTGTGACGTAATCACACTTCAAATGTGGCCTTCAGAGGTGCAGCCTTCACATTGGGACAGCCTTCGTAGTGCCGCTGTGACGTAATCACACTTCAAATGTGGCCTTCAGAGGTGCAGCCTTCACATTGGGTCAGCCTTCGTAGTGCCGCTGTGACGTAATCGCACTTCAAATGCGGCCTTCAGAGGTGCAGCCTTCACATTGGGTCAGCCTTCGTAGTGCCGCTGTGACGTAATCGCACTTCAAATGTGGCCTTCAGAGGTTCAGCCTTCACATTGGGACAGCCTTCGTAGTGGCGCTGTGACGTAATCGCACTTCAAATGCGGCCTTCAGAGGTCCAGCCTTCACATTGGGACAGCCTTCGTAGTGCCGCTGTGACGTAATCGCACTTCAAATGTGGCCTTCAGAGGAGCAGCCTTCACATTGGGACAGCTTTCGTTGCGCCGCTGTGACGCCATCACACTTCAAATGCGGCCTTCAGAGGTGCAGCTTTCACATTGGGACAGCCTTCGTAGTGCCGCTGTGACGCAATCACACTTCAAATGCGGCCTTCAGAGGAGCAGCCTTCACATTGGGACAGCCTTCGTAGGGCCGCTGTGACGCAATTGCACTTCAAATGCGGCCTTCAGAGGAGCAGCCTTCACATTGGGACAGCCTTCGTAGTGCCGCTGTGACGCAATCACACTTCAAATGTGGCCTTCAGAGGAGCAGCCTTCACATTGGGACAGCCTTCGTAGTGCCGCTGTGACGTAATCACACTTCAAATGCGGCCTTCAGAGGTGCAGCCTTCACATTGGGACAGCCTTCGTAGTGCCGCTGTGACGTAATCACACTTCAAATGTGGCCTTTAGAGGTGCAGCCTTCACATTGGGACAGCCTTCGTAGTGCCGCTGTGACTCAATCGCACTTCAAATATGGCCTTCAGAGGAGCAGCCTTCACATTGGGACAGCCTTCGTAGTGCCGCTGTGACGTAATCACACTTCAAATGCGGCCTTCAGAGGTGCAGCCTTCACATTGGGACAGCCTTCGTAGTGCCGCTGTGACGTAATCACACTTCAAATGTGGCCTTTAGAGGTGCAGCCTTCACATTGGGACAGCCTTCGTAGTGCCGCTGTGACGTAATCGCACTTCAAATGTGGCCTTCAGAGGTGCAGCCTTCACATTGGGACAGCCTTCGTAGTGCCGCTGTGACGTAATCCCACTTCAAATGTGGCCTTCAGAAGAGCAGCCTTCACATTGGGACAGCCTTCGTAGTGCCGCTGTGACGCAATCGCACTTCAAATGCGGCCTTCAGAGGTGCAGCCTTCACATTGGGACAGCCTTCGTAGTGCCGCTGTGATGTAATCGCACTTCAAATGTGGCCTTCAGAGGAGCAGCCTTCACATTGGGTCAGCCTTCGTAGTGCCGCTGTGATGTAATCACACTTCAAATATGGCCTTCAGAGGAGCAGCCTTCACATTGGGACAGCCTTCGTAGTGCCGCTGTGATGTAATCGCACTTCAAATGTGGCCTTCAGAGGTGCAGCCTTCACATTGGGACAGCCTTCGTAGTGCCGCTGTGACGTAATCACACTTCAAATGTGGCCTTCAGAGGAGCAGCCTTCACATTGGGACAGCCTTCGTAGTGCCACTGTGACGTAATCGCACTTCAAATGTGGCCTTCAGAGGTGCAGCCTTCACATTGGGACAGCCTTCGTAGTGCCGCTATGACGTAATCGCACTTCAAATGTGGCCTTCAGAGGTGCAGCCTTCACATTGGGACAGCCTTCGTAGTGCCGCTGTGACGTAATCGCACTTCAAATGTGGCCTTCAGAGGAGCAGCCTTCACTTTGGGACAGCCTTCGTAGTGCCGCTGTGACGTAATCACACTTCAAATGCGGCCTTCAGAGGTGCAGCCTTCACATTGGGACAGCCTTCGTAGTGCCGCTGTGACGTAATCGCACTTCAAATGTGGCCTTCAGAGGTGCAGCCTTCACATTGGGACAGCCTTCGTAGTGCCGCTGTGACGTAATCGCACTTCAAATGTGGCCTTCAGAGGTGCAGCCTTCACATTGGGACAGCCTTCGTAGTGCCGCTGTGACGTAATCGCACTTCAAATGTGGCCTTCAGAGGAGCAGCCTTCACATTGGGACAGCCTTCGTAGTGCCGCTGTGACGTAATCCCACTTCAAATGTGGCCTTCAGAGGTTCAGTCTTCACATTGGGTCAGCCTTCGTAGTGCCGCTGTGACGTAATCGCACTTCAAATGTAGCCTTCAGAGGTGCAGCCTTCACATTGGGACAGCCTTCGTAGTGCCGCTGTGACGTAATCGCACTTCAAATGCGGCCTTCAGAGGTGCAGCCTTCACATTGGGACAGCCTTCGTAGTGCCGCTGTGTCGTAATCGCACTTCAGTGACTGTTACAATAGTGTCACGTTAATGCCCTTGTACACAACCAACACAGAGGATAATATTAATACATTGAGTTTCAGTTTGTTTTTCACCAAACCCTATTAAATTTTTATTCATCTTCATTTTTTACGATTAGCATGCACTGTGTTATTCGTCCAATTTTGAACCGAATTCTGACTCGTGCGTCGTTTGTTGTAAGGTGTTCATCAATGGGATGATTTTAGTATCAAGATGATTAATCTCTGCGTGCAACGAGTAAGATGTGCATTTGTGGAAACGGTGCCGCGCAATCATTCATTGACTTGTGAGATTATCCTATTTGATTCATTTGGATTTTGAGACAATATAGTATCGACTCACAAACAAGTCAATGAATGCATGCAGCACCAGATTCACAAATGCACATCTTACTCGTTGCACACAGATGAATCATTTTGAGATTAAAATCACCCCTTATTCGTCCAGTGTAGAAACAAGAGGCGATCAGATTGGTTAACGGTTGATGAATTTCTGGCTTGTCAGTAATTCTGGTCGCCACTCGTGCGGGAATCGCACAGCTGAAGCAGAGCTACGAACTGATTGACCTATTGGCACGGTGAGGGGAAATACTGTAGGACAATCGGTTCATATCTCTGCTTCAGCTGCTTCAGCAGCGATATCCTCACAAGGGCCGACAACAATTACATAATTATAATTGAATCTTTAATGAAGCAAGAAAGAAAACAAAAAGAGTGAGATCTGTAGGCAGCTATATATCAAACTGCAGAAATTTGTTGCGCCTCCAGTTCGAGTTGTAAAATGGATTATCTCTGTTGTAGTGTAGTCTATTCAGCTGCTCTTTTCATAATTGAGTTACTTGATCATTAGTTTACTTGTTTCACTTTCACACTTTATTTATTTACTATTAAAAACAATAATACTATTAGTACTATTAGATAAAACAGCAGATATATTCACTATGCTTGTCCATTCATTCCTCCTGTGTGTCTGCAGGAGCTTTAAAGGGAAAAGTATATACTAAAATTCATTAAATAATCCTGAATTTAAATTCAGCGTGTTTTAACTGGACTGTAAAGATTTTGATAAAAATGTCAAGCTTCACCTCATTTTGTAGTACATTTCTGTCTTACAAGCAAAACTGGCTCAATTATGCACCTGAAAGTCTTCGGGCATTGCTCATAGTGGAAATCCCTGAGTTTAGAGTATTTCATTATTCCTCCTACCTTCTTTCTTTCAGTAGTAGTGTCCCATTTCTGCATTTATTGGCGAGTTTCCATTTGTATTTACTTCCATTTTGCAAATGCAGGTTGTCATGTTTTTTCTGGCTCTTCTCATTTTTGTTAAATTTAGATAAATTTAGATAACTGTTGGAGCATTAATAATTACATTTGCATGTAAACTGAAGTATGGTGTTTACTTTGAGTGACTTTTTGATACAAAAACATTCTTCTGAAGAACATTGGGCAGTTTAACTGCTCAGGACAAACAAAAGACTCAAGACCAACCATCAGAAAACACCAAAAACACCCCTGATTAAAGTCAACACATACACACACAGGTAACAATAGCCAGTACTGCTCAGAGGCTTCTTGGCCTTGGCCTCCATCTCGTCAATCTTATGCAAGAACGCTGGGAATGAGGAAAAGGGTGGCAACCAGTGATAAAGTCTCCTGATGTTAGATCCAAAACGATTTAGAAAAACAATGATGAGTGGTGTATATATATTACAGTTTTTAAGGTTCTTATTTTATATAAGAAACAACTGTGGGAATGCATCAGCAGAGTCTATGAAAAGGGTCCATAGCCATGTTTCTGTTGCCAAAAGTAAGAACGCTAGTACAAGCAAGAGTCCTATTTCCATTCTCAAAGCTTGGGCTTGATCGTGACTCTGCTGGGCTTCTTTAGGGTCAACACTGATTTAACAAGAGCTAAAATAACAAAATATTATATATTAATATGGAAATCTTTACCTAAAGACCAAATGAGCAATCAATCAGGCACTTCTGTTATGTTAATTTTGCAATCTAGCCGGTTTTACAGTCAGTTTCAGGGCGGGTTTAAGGCAGTGCTGCAGGGCGAATGAAACTAATAAAGGACTACCACTCCACATCTGAACTCACAAAGCCTCTTCAGTGACTGGAAACTGGTGTGTATCGCCTCTTTAGCTCCTGAGTTAATGGTCTTCTAATATATATATTCAAACGCTTGCAGGTTAATAAGAGATGAGATTTATTAATCAAATGTGGTCATTATGATTTGCAGTGAGGATGTATTTATGTGCTTTTCTTCTGCTGAGCGTGGCTTTGGCTCTTGGTCATGCATTACCTCTGGTAAGTTATATAGTGTTCAGTCATTGTACATGTTGTCATTAGCCCTGTTCGGACGGTAACTGTTTCTCATGGGGTCGTAAGGTATTCTCATCATTTACAGGGGTTAATCTGGGATTTTATTGCTGTCTGAATACAGAATGTCATTGTTTTTCTCCCATCACCTGCGTAAAAATAGGATATGTATTTCCTAGTATTAAATTAAATGTGAATGTATTATTTCAAGTGTAACAGAGTTAAAAAGAAAATTAATTCTAAATGTAAATTAGAGGTTAAAATTAATCAAATGGTGTTTTAGTGCCCCCTAGTACTTAGTGCATTGCAGACATTTGTTTTTCTTGTCCCTCCATGCCTTCTGTATTTCAACAGAAAGTGGTTAATGTCTGCAGTGTATTCAACCAATATAATACATTTTAATGTATTCCTCACAATAGCATTGCTGCGGAGGATAAAAGTATAGACAACCAGAGTTTTGTACGCGTCGTCAAGTACGTTTGCGACTGTGTGTGGGATGTGTAAAGGCCACAATCGTTACACAAGCATATGACATTTCATTTACAATCATGTGAGTTTTATCACTGAGGAGCCGAGCACATTTATTCTTACAGACGTCCACATGAGAAACACTCACCGTCAGAATAAGGGTGCTTTCACACTTGGTTCAATTGCCTGGACTGAATCCGAGTTTGATTGCTCGCCCCTCCCCCTGCTGGATTGTAACGCGTAAGGCGATCGAAATGCATAGCTTTGCTCCCGTCATGGCTTCCAATCTTCCATTTCCATTCCCATCTTCTGAACCGTTGGTTTTGTTACTAGAGCTGCAGTTATTTACCAGTACGGAATGGCACTTGTGTCTATCTGCCGTAAAATTACTGCAAATACTCTAAAGAACGCCGAAGACGTTCTGCTCCCTGCTTACAGCATTTCAGTGACGCTCGTCAGGTAAATGAGTGAAACACACACAAAACACAAATTTCATTAATAGCGGTACACTTCCACGATTTAGTATGATTGCATTCACATCAGCAGCAACCCGTACCAGAGTTCACATGAACAGAACCCTAAACCACCTTTTAAAGCGGACTCGGGTGCGGTTCACCATTTGTGGTAGTTTCTGTAATTTTATAATTAATGTTTTTGAATATTTGTTTAGGGGTAATGAACCTGGTTCCATCATCCTTTCACTAAAATATTTCATATAGATGTCAGGAGTAATTGTGGAGTTCGCCAGCAGGGGGTAACCTGCATATTGGAACTTGAACATTACAAATAAAATATTAAATATTAGCATTTATTTAAATTGATCTCCGATAAATAGAGAGTATGTGGCTTATTTAAGGGCAATAATTGTCCAGATACAGTTTTACAGGTCCATTTACAACCCTAGAAATTGTCCCTAGGATGTAATGCTCTGTTTTTGCCTTATTTGGAAGAGTCATGAATATTAATGTTGATCTTTGCTCTGATTGGCTTATTTCTACAGACCGACTGAATGACACTTTAAGCAGAAAATCTCAAATGGAGATTTTTTAAAATGCAGCTTACTTGTTTATTGTTGTTTTCAGATCATCCGCGTGCCAGAGAGAGCTTGCGTGCATATGGTTTCCAGATTGTACATGTTGAGGGAAAACACTGGATAGTATACGTGTTCTTTTCACAGAAAAGCTCTGATTGGGGGGGGGGTTTGAATTACTGAAATCTGGCAACCGCACGCACGAACGCTCTTCTTTCCCTCTGACAAAATCAAAACCAGTGGTTTTTGTTCAAGTTTTTATTTTTTAACTATATTTTAGGTTGTATTTTGTAACACAAAATAATATTAACATTTGTCATTAGACACACTATTTAGTTTTGTACGGTACTTGGAATTTCCTAATGTAACTGAACTAGCATCTTGTGTTATCTAGACAATGCTGTCTCTAAGAAACTTTCAATTTAATCATAAATTGTTTAAACAGTCAATAAGGGGATAAATCACTACTTACTGCTTGCAAGAATACAGTTAGAATTGCCCTTTCTTCAGTTTAAGACGATGAGTGAATTGCTTGAAATGGGCCAAACAAATGAACAATTTAGAATTAAATTGTTGTGGTATCCATTGATAATAAATATCAACCATAACGGTTGAATTTTTTTATCTGTGGGAAAAGTCCTCACGTCCCCTGCACAGCCTGGAACATGACATTTGAGGTACAGCAGGCCTCATCTGGCCTCCCCTGAGGGGGTGTCCCTGGGCTCTAGTAACCAGATGGCAGGTAGTAGTCCTCACCAGGCCTCCCTGAGGGCCTGCTGGGTATGTTTAGAGCTAGCTTTGCTAACGCTAAAGTGGTTAGCGTGGCCAGTTCCTATGACAGTAGCAGGCCTCACCAGGCCTCCCTGAGGTCGTTCCCCGGCCCCAGTGCCGGCTAGGAGTAGCTGGCAAGTAGTAGGCCCTGCAGGGCCTCCCTGGGGGTTTTTCTGTTGGATAGCACCATCTGTCACCAGGCCTCTAACACTCGGCTGCCATTTGGCAATAGACCTCTCCAGGACGCCCCAAGACTCGCTACTGTTCGGAAGGCCTCCATCTGGTCTCCCTGGAGGCGAGCTCCGGGACCGCAGTATCTTCTGACGCTTTGCACGTCCGGCTAGCAGGTATCAGACCTCTCCTGGCCTGCCTGTGGGTGAGCCCCCAAGCTTGGACGCTCGGTTAACCGGTATAACGTGATGTCAGGTGATAGGCCCCTTTTGGGCCTTCCTGAGGAGGAATTCCCGGATCCGGTCTCGGTGAAAAGCTAGCTGCTAGCAGGTCGCCAAGCCTCCCTGAGAGCGAGCTCCATGGTTTGGACACTCGCGCAGCTAGCATGGGTGGCTTCTGGTGGTGAATGGCCTCATGGGCCTCCCTGAAGGGACCAGTTAAGCCACTTCCCTGCAGCTTTAAACAGCTAGCCTCAATGGTGCCAGGTAGAGGCTCCTTCGGGCCTCCCTGGGGGGAACGAGTTCCTTGGACGGAGACACATAACTGGCTCAAGCTGATAGCTAGTGGTTCGGTCTTCGGTCCTAGCCGGCAGCACCTAATGGCGGTCGCATACTCTAGCACGACGAGATGACACTGGTGCTATGCGGTCCCAACAGGAACGGGGACCTGCATAGGTTGCCTACAGCATGGTACCTACCAGGCAGGCTTAAGAGCTCCCCTCTTATGAGGGTCGTCTGTGAGCTTACGGCCGCCTGGGCCTGATCAGTTGGTCATAGGCTTTCCTGTAGCTCAACCAGTAGAGCGTGGCGCTAGCAACGCCAAAGTCATGGGTTCGATTCCCAGGGAAAGCAAGAACTGACAATAATGTATAATGTGTGAATGCAATGTAAGTCGCTTTGGTGCATAAATGTAAATGTAAATGTCGTAGGCCCCGCGGGGCCTCCCTGTGAGATCAGCCTGTAGGCCTTCTCAGGCCTCCTGAGCACCCCTGTAATGTATGTGCTCGGTAGATCCTAGGATCGAGCAGCTGACTCCCCTCGCTAGCAAGGGTCAGAAAGCACTATGCTGAGCGCTGTTCTCCAGGATAGCCCATCTCTGAGGTCCGGCCTGAGGCAGACACTGCCAGTCTTGCAGTCCCTCAACTGGATGCTTCTCCAGAGGCGAGTTTCCAGAGGCTCTGTTTTTCAACAGACAGGGCTGGCCGATGGAAGCATCCCGCATAGTGACGCCAGGTCAGGCCTCCCTGGTGGCATTCGGTTTTTCCCGAATAGTTGTTCCCGAATAGTGACTGGCTGGGGCGCCCTCGGGTCCCCTAGCCACATTCCCTTAAAGGAACCCCTTCTGTAGAACGAGTTGGTTCCAGGCCTTTGAGCGGCCGGGGTAGGACTTCATGTGGTACACGAAGGTGCCCCAAGGCCATAGTTAGGGCTATGACCGTAGGGAATGCTGTCACTGACAGCCTAGTGTGACCAGAAGGGGAGTGGTTCAGGCATTTCAGTTGAATTTGCCTGTCCTGACAGTTGTCACTGCCAGTAGGCATGCACTCCCCTCGGCATGGCGGCGGGGGTATATCATTCCCCGTAGCGTCAAGCTGATGCAGCTCGAGTTCCATTTCAAAAGGGAACATCTCCGGTTACGACTGTAACCTTAGTTCCCTGAGAACAGGGAACGAGACGCTGCGTCACTTTGCCATGCCTCGGGGCCTACCTGCGAACAGTCCCTTCAGACGAAGAGGTTGGTGTCATGTTTGCAAGGCATCCTTATATACTTCCTGGTCACACCTTGATGACATTATAGGCTGTCGCCGGTCAATAGGATTGCTGTGATTCGATAGTAGCTCAGACACCTGTCACGCTGGAGACGTTCCCCGTAGCGTCAAGCTGACGCAGCGTCTCGTTCCCTGTTCTCAGGGAACTAAGGTTACAGTTGTAACCCGAGACGTTTTCTGCGGAAGTCTGCTGAGTTTTCTGCGGAAGTCTGCAGAGTTTTCTGTGGAAGTCTGCTGAGTTTTCTGCAGAGTTTTCTGAGGAAGTCTACTGAGTTTTCTGTGGAGTGTCTGCGGAAGTCTGCAGAGTTTTGGAACTCGTCTTAACAGGCTGCTCAGTAACAAGCCCTGAGTCTCTAGAGGATACCCTGTGTTCCCCCCAAGCACGTAGGACTGCCGCCATAAAGAACCCCAGCACAGCCCTCCTGGCCGTGTCAGAACTCGGGACCTCCGGATTTGGGACCACCGGGAAGCGTTACAGATGGAGCCTTCCTTCTCCTCCTCAGTTTCGAGACCAACAGAACTGGGACCACTGGAACATGTACCACAGCAACTGGGACCACCGGAAGCGTCACGGAAGGAGCCTTCCTTCTCCTCCTCTATTTCGAGACCAACGGAACTGGGACCACTGGAACAGGGACCACAGGAACTGGGACCACTGGAAGTGCCACAAAGGTAGCCTTCCTTCTCCTCCTCTGTTTCGAGACCACCAGAACAGGGACCACTGGAACTGGGTCCACCGGAACTTGGACCATCATTCTCCCCACTGGATCCATTCTTGGGTCGGTCGTTCTGTCACAGAATGGGGAATAAACAGACGGCAGGCAGAGATACAGGATCAATAGCAGGGGAGAGTTTAATGAAGACAAACATTTTTTGTAAAGTCGGAATACCTTTGAAATGCATGATGTTGTGTAAAATGTTAAAAGCTAATGTTAAAAACTGAGTTTATTTAATGGTTAAAAGCTAATGTTAAAAACAAATGTGTAAAATCTGCTGTTCCTTTTTATCTCTTTGGTTCAGAGTAATTGAACGGCTACAGGATGTCCTGTTAGAACATGACGTCTCACACCATGAATAAAAAAGTGAATTAGTGAAAGGAACCATATGTAAGTGATAACGTGAAGTGAACACAGTTTTATTTTGAGTTGGAAAGAGACAAATTACAGGTTAACAGGTGTCATTTTGATTTATTTAATCATACAAAACTTATAACTCAGTATTTGCTGAAAGATGGGGAAAAAAGACAAATTGTATTTTATTTTGAATTTGTGTTTATTTCATAGCGAACATTGAGTGTTTGTAACAGTGGATTTAAATTGTGAATGTCTAATAAATCCTCTCGCTCTCTTTCTGCTGAGCGAGGTGAAAAACAGACACAGTTTGCCCTGTCTCATTTATTTCTCCTGTTTCCAGAGAGATCATATAAGCTGTTTACATGGTGCCAGCCGGTACCTGTAACACATTCACATCATCCAAACGAACCAAACTCTGACATCAATCGAAACCCGGGTACGCACCAAAAGTGCAAGTGTGAAAGCACCCTAAGGTTATTGTTGAAGTGATGTACAGCTGCTGATATCTTACACTAAATCTATTTCCTTTCTGTCTTGTGTTCATATCTCATGTTCTCAGGAGCCAACTGGTAAGTCCAGCACAGTCACATTGATCTGCTGTAAAGTTACTGTAATATGTTTCCAGCGTTCAGGATGAAATATCCTGTTTTAACTGCTCATTACTGTCAGATGAGGAGATTGCTCATTCATCATCTTACTTTCATACGGTTTCGCTAAAGTTACATTTGGTCAATCACTCAAAGCACACAATGCTCATTCCCTCTCTGTGTCTTTTAATGTCTTCAATATCATTTCCTTAAAGGCGTTTACGTGAAATGGAAGGCCATTCCGGATATAAACACAGGTAAAACTATTATATAATCTCAAGAACACAAATATATTTATATAAGCAGTAAGATAACTTTACCTGTTTGTGTTTATGAACTATCACTTTTACTCATGTTTTATTGGATCATATTTACTGTTATCTGAACACTCTTGTAGTTTTAGGGTTAAATCTCACAGAAGGAGACATCATGAAGGTAAGTCTGAACATATACATAGAGGAAAGTCTATATATATAAATATCACCAAAATCTTGATTTATTTCACTTATTCCATTCAAAAGTGAAACTTGTATTTGCTAGCAATCCGTCTATATTCTCATCTGGTTGCATTTCTTCTTTGTAAGTGAGCATGATTTGAACGCGAATAACATCCATTAGTCCAGTAACTTCTTTTCAACATATTTATTAACAAAACTAGCTGGAAAAATGTTACACGGTCAAAAAACTGTATAGCTCCAATATTGCATCACACAAAAAACTAACTGTCCTTGCTGGAAATTACATCATCGTCAATATGTAATATTAAATTACACTTAATTATTATTTACTCATAATTCTTTAACAATTGCTTAATGCACACAATTATTTAACACACATCTACATAAGAAACAAATAATATATGGCTCTTACAGACTGATATATTTCAAATGTTTATTTCTTTTAATTTTGGTGATTATAACTAATAACTAAGAAAAATCCCAAATTCAGTATCTCAGAAAATCTGAATATTACTTAAGACCAATACAAAGAAAGGATTTTTAGAAATCTTGGCCAACTGAAAAGTATGCACACGAGAAGTATGAGCATGTACAGCACTCAATACTTTGTTGGGGCTCCTTTTGCCTGAATTACTGCAGCAATGCGGCGTGGCATGAGTCGATCAATCTGTGGCACTGCTCAGGTGTTATGAGAGCCCAGGTTGCTCATATATCGGCCTTCAGCTCTTCTGCATTGTTGGGTCTGGCATATCACATCTTCCTCTTCACAATGCTCCAAAAATGTTCTATGGGGTTAAGGTCAGGCGAGTTTGCTGGCCAATTAAGAACAGGGATACCATGGTCCTTAAACCAGGTATTGGTTGCTTTGACACTGTGTGCAGGTCCTGTACAAGTCCTGTTGGAAAATTAAATCTGCATCTCCACAAAGTTGGTCAGCAGCAGAAAGCATGAAGTGCTCTAAATACGGCTGCGTTGACCTTGGACCTCAGAAACACAAAATAACACTAGCAGATGACATGGCACCCCAAACCATCACTGACTGTGGAAACTTTATAATGGACCTTAAGCAAAGTGTATTGTGTGTCTCTCCTCTCTTCCTCCAGACTCTGGGACCCTGATTTTCCTTCAGTACTACGTCTGGGACTGTGGTGCATTCTTAGGTTTTCTCCGAAGAAATTTTTACCTGTCCAATCAGCGAACAGAGGGAATGGCTGAGAACGATGACGTTGATTTTGTGCGCTAGTTGTAGTGTTGTAGTTTAGTAAAGGTGGCGGAGAAAGATGTGAACTAAACCGTTTATTCCGTTGTGGCGCCGCTGCCAAATATCCAGAAGTTAAAGCCGGAGCAAGAACAAACTTTGCTGGGGTTTGTTGGTGGCTATGATGTTGTGGCCCTCCTCCCCAACAGTATGATTGCGGGAAAAGTTTTTCCAACTCGCTCCGTTAGTGATGAAGGAGTTGCAGCTATTCGGACGGTTACTGTTTCTGGAGGGGTCGGAAGTTATTGCCGTCCGTTTCCCACCAACAACATAATAATCCCTGGACGAGTTACTTACTGCTTTTAACAAACACCAAGGTCATGTGGTGATGTAGCCTAATAGCTGTCCGAATCCACATCTCTGAGTTTTCAAGTATATATCTTAAAAATTCACTCGTTATATTCTTTTTGACCACTGCAGAGCACCGTACTGTTGCGCTTTGCTGTTTTCTGGATGCATTTCTAGACTTGTATTTCTTTAAAATGCTGGCAAGTATTTACAAGTGCAACATATTTAATCACCGCTCAAACAAATTAAAATAAAAGCAAGTAAACATTTGAATTGGGCCCTTATTTATGGCAACATTTATTCTTATCATACTAAGCATATGACATTTTATGTACAGCATACAATGATGTTACGGACCACGGGAGCAGTGCGTTCCCGATCACAAAACTCTCCCGTCCACCATGAATAACACAATCACAATCCGAATGCACGAGTTTTAGGTTTTATCCTATGGTTTTATCACTAAGTTGGCCTGCAATTTTATTTTGAACAGATTTGTGATTAACAGGTGAAGGGCGCATGACATACGTCACGACCAAACATTAGCGATTTGGTTATGGCAGATTCAGAGTGGCTCAGGGCAGGTCCAATAGTTTTAAACTTCAACAGAGTACCCGCGTTCGTGGAAGTAAACACTTGTCCATGGAGAGTGGCCAGACTCTGTACAAATGAAATGTACAAGAGTCTGGTAAGCCCAGGCTAAAATTGACTTTCATCAGAGAACATACATTTTGGACCACTCAGCTGTCCTTTTTGTCTTTAGCCCAGACCAGACGCTTCTGACGTTGTACGGTGTTCAAGAGTGGCTTGACACAAGGAATGCGACAGCTGAAACCCATCTCTTGCATACATCTGTGTGTAGTGGTTCTTGAAGCACTGACTCCAGCTGCAGTCCACTCTTTGTGAATCTCCCTCACATTTTTGAACAGGTTTTGTTTCACTATTCTCTCCAGGGTGCGGTTAGCCCTACACTTTTTTCTACCACATCTTTTTCTTCTCTTCGCCTCTTTATTAATGTGATTGGACACAGCTCTATGAACAGCCAGCCTCTTTTGCAATGACCTTTTGTGTTTTGCCCTCCTTGTGCAAAGTGTCAATGGTCGCCTTTTGGACAACTGTCGAGTCAGCAGTCTTCCCCATGATTGTGTAGCCAACAGAACTAGACCATTTAAAGGCCTTTACAGGTGTTTTGAGTTAATTAGCTGATTAGAGTGTAATATTCTAATTTTCTGAGATACTGAATTTTGAATTTTCCTTAGTTGTCAGTTATAATCATCAAAATTAAATGAAATAAACATTTAAAATATATCAGTCTGTGTGTAATGAATGAATATAATATACAAGTTTTACTTTTTGAATTGATCTAGTGAAATAAATCAACTTTTGGAAGATATTCTAATTATAAGATCAGCAGCTGTATGTGTGTGTGTGTATGTATGTATGTATATATATATATATATATATATATATACAAGGAGTGCAGAATTATTAGGCAAGTTGTATTTTTGAGGATTAATTTTATTATTGAACAACAACCATGTTCTCAATGAACACAAAAAACTCATTAATATCAAAGCTGAATATTTTTGGAAGCTTTAGTTTTTAGTTTTAGCTATTTTAGGGGGATATCTGTGTGTGCAGGTGACTATTACTGTGCATAATTATTAGGCAACTTAACAAAAAACAAATTTATACCCATTTCAATTATTTATTTTTTACCAGTGAAACCAATATAACATCTCAACATTCACAAATATACATTTCTGACATTCATAAACCAAACAAAAACAAATCAGTGACCAATATAGCCACCTTTCTTTGCAAGGACACTCAAAAGCCTGCCATCCATGGATTCTGTCAGTGTTTGGATCTGTTCACCATCAACATTGCGTGCAGCAGCAACCACAGCCTCCCAGACACTGTTCAGAGAGGTGGACTGGTTTCCCTCCTTGTAAATCGCACATTTGATGATGGACCACAGGTTCTCAATGGGGTTCAGATCAGGTGAACAAGGAGGCCATATCATTAGATTTTCTTCTTTTATACCCTTTCTTGCCAGCTACGCTGTGGAGTACTTGGACGTGTGTGATGGAGCATTGTCCTGCATGAAAATCATGTTTTTCTTGAAGGAAGCAGACTTCTTCCTGTACCACTGCTTGAAGAAGGTGTCTTCCAGAAACTGGCAGAAGGACTGGGAGTTGAGCTTGACTCCATCCTCAACCCGAAAAGGCCCCACAAGCTCATCTTTGATGATACCAGCCCAAACCAGTACTCCACCTCCACCTTGCTGGCGTCTGAGTCGGACTGGAGTTCTCTGCCCTTTACCAATCCAGCCACGGGCCCATCCATCTGGCCCATCAAGACTCACTCTCATTTCATCAGTTCATAAAACCTTAGAAAAATCAGTCTTGAGATATTTCTTGGCCCAGTCTTGACGTTTCTGCTTGTGTGTCTTGTTCAGTGGTGGTCGACTTTCTGCCTTTCTTACCTTGGCCATGTCTCTGAGTATTGCACACCTTGTGCTTTTGGGCACTCCAGTGATGTTGCAGCTCTGAAATATGGCCAAACTGGTGGCAAGTGGCATCTTGGCAGCTGCACGCTTGACTTTTCTCAGTTCACGGGCAGTTATTTTGCGCCTTGGTTTTTCCACACGCTTCTTGCGACCCTGTTGACTATTTTGAATGAAACGCTTGATTGTTCGATGATCACGCTTCAGAAGCTTGGCTATTTTAAGACTGCTGCATCCCTCTGCAATATATCTCACTATTTTTGACTTTTCTGAGCCTGTCAAGTCCTTCTTTTGACCCATTTTACCAAAGGAAAGGAAGTTGCCTAATAATTATGCACACCTGATATAGGGTGTTGATGTCATTAGACCACACCCCTTCTCATTACAGAGATGCACATCACCTAATATGCTTAATTGGTAGTAGGCTTTCCAGCCTATACAGCTTAGAGTAAGACAACATGCATAATGAGGATGATGTGGTCAAAATACTCATTTGCCTAATAATTCTGCACTCCCTGTATATATATATAAGATCAGGAGACATGATGAATGATCTGCTTTAAAGCCTAGGCAAGGGAGCGTCATTCCAGGGAATCTGTGGGATATTCCCGTCCCCTATGAGCTGAGTGCCAATCTCAGTAAGATTTCTGATTTCTCACTTACGCTTCCATCAACTTTTAAACACTTAATGTAACTTTCATATTGTTTTCCACTCAGTTTAGTTTGTGTTTCTAGGTATGAACAGTAGAGGAGTCATTCTGAGAGCCTTTGAGCAGTTCAGACTGAAATCATGTATTGACTTTAAGCCCAGAGCCGCAGAAGAGTTTTACATCTCAGTGGAAAGTCGTGAAGGGTACAGTATGATTATAGTTACTCATCAACAATATTAGTGATATATTATTATAGACTGATCTGATGTAGCCTGTGCTGTACTGAATGTGTAGAGTCAAATATCTGACTTAATTACTGACCAGTCAAAAGATTAAGATATAAGAATTTTAATCAATCAAATCAAATCACTTTATTGTCACGCAACCATATACACAAGTGCTACAGTGGGGAAATTCTTGGGTGCAGTTCCGTGCAACATAGTCATGACGAGACCTATGACAATTACAGCAAACATCAGATACGTCTGATCCACACTGTAACATTAAACAATAAGCAATACATAATACACGCAGTGTGAGCCCTGTTATTTACACCACAATATACTTTAACAATATACACTAGATCTAATATTACACTAAACAGTGTACACTAAAATAATACACTTACAATAATAAAATACAATGTAGTTACAATATACATCCATATGTACACTAGATACGCATCATACATACACATAAACATATATAGATATACACACACACACACACACACACACACACACACACATATATATATATATATATATATATATATATATATATATATATATATATAGTATGTGTGTGTGTATGTATTAGGGCTGGGTTTCGATTCAAATTTTAAGAATCGATTCGATTCCGATTCTCAAGATCTTGAATTGATTATCATTATTCGATCCGATCTGATCCGATCCGATCTTTGAGATTTAGATAAGTGTTTTTAAAGAAAGCATTTTTTCCAGCTGTTACCTGAATATTACAGGACTGTAGTTATGCAACATATTGATACTATTATTATAGACATTCAACTGCAAATTAATGGAGTATTGATGGTTGTAAAGAACAATCCCCCTTCCAGACTGCTCTTGTCAGCGAACGCACTGTGGAGAGGGTGCTTGCTGCTGTCATGACAAGGCAGCCATTACAACTTCCTTGGCAGTAAGCGTGCGCTGCAGTGAGAACGGCTGTGACATAAGCCGGGTTCTCGACATATCTAGCAGCCCGAGTTCACTCATCTACCTTACTCTAGTATTCTCTGTCCGCCGCAGAAACGAGAGAAGAGGAAGAGTGAGGAAAACTCGGTCTGTCCACGGCGCTTCTTCAGCACGGCGGCGGCGGTATAGTGACGAGAGCTTCGGCTTGAGTTTGTTTACCTACTCTAGTATTCTCTGTCCGCGGCTCTTCTTCAGCGCGGTGGCGGCGGTATAGTGACGAGAGCTTCGGCTTGAGTTTGTTTATCTACTCTAGTATTCTCTGTCCGCGGTGCTTCTTCAGCACGGCGGTGGCGGTATAGTGACGAGAGCTTCGGCTTGAGTTTGTTTATCTACTCTAGTATTCTCTGTCCGCGGCGCTTCTTCAGCACGGCGGCGGTGGTATAGTGACGAGAGCTTCGGCTTGAGTTTGTTTATCTACTCTAGTATTCTCTGTCCACGGCGCTTCTTCAGTAAAGCGGTGGCGGTATAGTGACAAGAGCTTCGGCTTGAGTTTGTTTATCTACTCTAGTATTCTCTGTCCACGGCGCTTCTTCAGCACGGCGGCGGCGGTATAGTGACGAGAGCGTCGGCTTGAGTTTGTTTATCTACTCTAGTATTCTCTGTCCGCGGCGGTTCTTCAGCACGGCGGTGGCGGTATAGTGACGAGAGCTTCGGCTTGAGTTTGTTTATCTACTCTAGTATTCTCTGTCCGCGGCGGTTCTTCAGCACGGCGGCGGCGGTATAGTGACGAGAGCTTCGGCTTGAGTTTGTTTATCTACTCTAGTATTCTCTGTCCGCGGCGCTTCTTCAGCACGGTGGTGGCGGTATAGTGACGAGAGCTTCGGCTTGAGTTTGTTTATCTACTCTAGTATTCTCTGTCCGCGGCGCTTCTTCAGCACGGCGGCGGCGGTATAGTGACGAGAGCTTCGGCTTGAGTTTGTTTATCTACTCTATTATTCTCTGTCCGCGGCTCTTCTTCAGCACGGCGGCAGCGGTATAGTGAAGAGAGTTTCGGCTTGAGTTTGTTTATCTACTCTAGTATTCTCTGTCTGCGGCGCTTCTTCAGCACGGCGGTGGCGCTATAGTGACGAGAGCTTCGGCTTGAGTTTGTTTATCTACTCTAGTATTCTCTGTCCGCGGCGCTTCTTCAGCACGGCGGCGGCGGTATAGTGACGAGAGCTTCGGCTTGAGTTTGTTTACCTACTCTATTATTCTCTGTCTGCGGCACTTCTTCAGCACGGCCGCGGCGGTATAGTGACGAGAGCTTCGGCTTGAGTTTGTTTATCTACTCTATTATTCTCTGTCCGCGGCTCTTCTTCAGCACGGCGGCGGCGGTATAGTGACGAGAGCTTCGGCTTGAGTTTGTTTATCTACTCTATTATTCTCTGTCCGCGGCTCTTCTTCAGCACGGCGGCGGCGGTATAGTGACGAGAGCTTCGGCTTGAGTTTGTTTATCTACTCTAGTATTCTCTGTCCACGGCTCTTCTTCAGCACGGCGGCGGCGGAATAGTGACGAGAGCTTCGGCTTGAGTTTGTTTACCTACTCTAGTATTCTCTGTCCGCGGCTCTTCTTCAGCGCAGCGGCGGCGGTATAGTGACGAGAGCTTCGGCTTGAGTTTGTTTATCTACTCTAGTATTCTCTGTCCTTCTTCAGCACGGCGGCGGCGGTATAGTGACGAGACCTTCGGCTTGAGTTTGTTTATCTACTCTAGTTTTCTCTGTCCGCGGCGCTTCTTCAGCACGGCGGCGGCGGTATAGTGACGAGAGCTTCGGCTTGAGCTTGTTTATCTACTCTAGAATTCTCTGTCCGCGGCTCTTCTTCAGCGTGGCGGCGGCGGTATAGTGACGAGAGCTTCGGCTTGAGTTTGTTTATCTACTCTAGTATTCTCTGTCCGCGGTTCTTCTTCAGCACGGTGGCGGCGGTATAGTGACGAGAGCTTCGGCTTGAGTTTGTTTATCTACTCTAGTATTCTCTATCCGCGGCGCTTCTTCAGCACGGCGGTGGCGGTATAGTGACGAGAGCTTCGGCTTGAGTTTGTTTATCTACTCTAGTATTCTCTGTCCGCGGCTCTTCTTCAGCACGGCGGCGGCCGTATAGTGACGAGAGCTTCGGCTTGAGGATGTTTATGTACTCTAGTATTCTCTGTCTGCGGCGCTTCTTCAGCACGGCGCCGGCGGTATAGTGACGAGAGCTTCGGCTTGAGTTTGTTTATCTACTCTAGTATTCTCTGTCCTTCTTCAGCACGGCGGCGGCGGTATAGTGACGAGAGCTTCGGCTTGAGTTTGTTTATCTACTCTAGTATTCTCTGTCCTTCTTCAGCACGGCGGCGGCGGTATAGTGACGAGAGCTTCGGCTTGAGTTTGTTTATCTACTCTAGTATTCTCTGTCCGCGGCGCTTCTTCAGCACGGCGGCGGCGGTATAGTGACGAGAGCTTCGGCTTGAGTTTGTTTACCTACTCTAGTATTCTCTGTCTGTGGCGCTTCTTCAGCACGGCTGCGGCGGTATAGTGACGAGAGCTTCGGCTTGAGTTTGTTTACCTACTCTAGTATTCTCTGTCTGCGGCGCTTCTTCAGCACGGCGGTGGCAGTATAGTGCAGGAGCTTCGGCTTGAGTTTGTTTACCTACTCTAGTATTCTCTGTCTGCGGCGCTTCTTCAGCACGGCGGCGGCGGTATAGTGACGAGAGCTTCGGCTTGAGTTTGTTTATCTACTCTATTATTCTCTGTCCGCGGCTCTTCTTCAGCGCGGCGGTGGCGGTATAGTGACGAGAGCTTCGGCTTGAGTTTGTTTATCTACTCTAGTATTCTCTGTCCGCGGCGCTTCTTCAGCACGGCGGCGGCGGTATAGTGACGAGAGCTTCGGCTTGAGTTTGTTTATCTACTCTAGTATTCTCTGTCCGCGGTGCTTCTTCAGCACGGCGGTGGCGGTATAGTGACGAGAGCTTCGGCTTGAGTTTGTTTATCTACTCTAGTATTCTCTGTCCGCGGCGCTTCTTCAGCACGGCGGCGGTGGTATAGTGACGAGAGCTTCGGCTTGAGTTTGTTTATCTACTCTAGTATTCTCTGTCCACGGCGCTTCTTCAGTAAAGCGGTGGCGGTATAGTGACAAGAGCTTCGGCTTGAGTTTGTTTATCTACTCTAGTATTCTCTGTCCACGGCGCTTCTTCAGCACGGCGGTGGCGGTATAGTGACGAGAGCTTCGGCTTGAGTTTGTTTATCTACTCTAGTATTCTCTGTCCACGGCGCTTCTTCAGTAAAGCGGTGGCGGTATAGTGACAAGAGCTTCGGCTTGAGTTTGTTTATCTACTCTAGTATTCTCTGTCCACGGCGCTTCTTCAGCACGGCGGTGGCGGTATAGTGACGAGAGCTTCGGCTTGAGTTTGTTTACCTACTCTAGTATTCTCTGTCCGCGGCTCTTCTTCAGCGCGGTGGCGGCGGTATAGTGACGAGAGCTTCGGCTTGAGTTTGTTTATCTACTCTAGTATTCTCTGTCCGCGGTGCTTCTTCAGCACGGCGGTGGCGGTATAGTGACGAGAGCTTCGGCTTGAGTTTGTTTATCTACTCTAGTATTCTCTGTCCGCGGCGCTTCTTCAGCACGGCGGCGGTGGTATAGTGACGAGAGCTTCGGCTTGAGTTTGTTTATCTACTCTAGTATTCTCTGTCCACGGCGCTTCTTCAGTAAAGCGGTGGCGGTATAGTGACAAGAGCTTCGGCTTGAGTTTGTTTATCTACTCTAGTATTCTCTGTCCACGGCGCTTCTTCAGCACGGCGGTGGCGGTATAGTGACGAGAGCTTCGGCTTGAGTTTGTTTATCTACTCTAGTATTCTCTGTCCACGGCGCTTCTTCAGTAAAGCGGTGGCGGTATAGTGACAAGAGCTTCGGCTTGAGTTTGTTTATCTACTCTAGTATTCTCTGTCCACGGCGCTTCTTCAGCACGGCGGTGGCGGTATAGTGACAAGAGCTTCGGCTTAAGTTTGGAGTTCGGTTCTGGAGTTCGGTTCTGGAGTTTTCAAAGCTGCCATGTTCGTTGTTTTAATGTCCTTCCACCACGTGCGCATGCGTGAATTCAATGACGCGGCAAATTAAAATTCACAGGGAAAATGTAGGCCTATTATTAAATCGATCCTCTGAGTTACGGATCGATCTTTAGAAATGAATATGAAAATCGATTCAGAATTGGTGAATCGATTTTTTTTCAACACAGCCCTAGTGTGTGTGTGTATATATATATATATATATATATATATATATATATATATATATATATATATATATATATATATATATATATATATATATATATATATACAAATATATACACAATTACACATGTTTACATAAACATACACATACACTCATACATACAATACATACACATACAGTGCCCTCCACAATTATTGGCACCCCTGTTTAAGATGTGGTCGCGGACTTCTAAAAATTCTCCTTTTTTTAAATAACATAGAACCCAAATGCAAAAAAAGAGAAAAATCCTACCTTTCGTTTAAGTTCATTACTTTGGTGGTAAAAAAAAAATCACAGATTTGGAAAGAAAAAAAAACCTTGAAATCATGTGTCCCACAATTATTGGCACCCCTGATGTTAATACTTTGTTCCACCCCCTTTTGCCAACAAGAGATCACTTAATCTTCTCCTATAACATTTCACAAGATTGGAGAACACAGAAAGAGGGATCTTTGACTATTCTTCTTTGCACAATCTTTCTAGATCATAGTGTCCGGGGTCGTCTCTCATACACTCTCTTTAGCTCTTTAGCTTTTCGATTGGGTTGAGGTCTGGGGACTGAGATGGCCATGGGAGGGCCTTGAGTTTGTGACTGCTGAACCATTTTTGTGTAGATTTTGCCACATGTTTTGGATCATTATCCTGGTGATGACGACCCATCTTCAGCTTTCTGGCAGAGGCCATCAGGTTTTTATTTAAAATGTCCTGGTAGTTCAAAGCATTCATAATACCATGCAACCTAACAAGGTTCCCAGGGCCTTTGGAAGAGAAAAAGGCCAACAGCATCACAGATCCTCCACCATACTTCACGGTGGGCATGAGGTGCTTTTCGGCATACTAATCTTTTGTTTTACGCCAGACCCACTTAGAGTGTCTGTTGCCAAAAGCTCAATCTTAGTCTCATCTGACCAAAGCACACGGTCCCAGTTGAAGTCCCAGTATCGCTTAGCAAACTCCAGACGTTTACGCTTGTGAGTGTTCCTTACATGCCTCCCAAACAGCTTGTTGGCATGTAGAGAGCATCTGATGGTTGTTTTGGAGACTTTGTGACCCCAAGATTCCACTCTTTGATGCAATTCTGTGACAGTGAGCTTAGGACATTTTTTTACTTCTCTTACCATCTTCCTCACTATGCGTTGTGGCAAGATAAACTTGGGACCTCTTCCAGCCTTGTTTGTCACTGTTTAGTTGTTTTAAACTTCTTAATGATTCCTCTGACTATAGATACGGGGAAGTTAACGGGAGTGGCTATTTTCTTGTAGCTATTGCCTGACTTATGAAGGTCGACACACATCTGCCTTTCTTGAATGGTGTGTTTATCTTTGCCATGTTGACAAATGGATAAGAGAATTAGGCCTCTGTGTCACATCATATTTATACCCCAGGGAAGCAGGAACTCATGAATTACCAATTAAAATTTCCTAGATACCCTAACCAACTTTAGCAACTACAGAAAAATATATTAAAAAAATGAATTACATTTTTCAGAGGAATTGTTAGGGGTGCCAATAATTGTGGGACACATGATTTCAAGGTTTTTTTTTCTTCCTAAATGTGTGATTTTTTTTACCACCAAAGTAATGTACTTAAATGAAAAGTTGGATTTTTCTCTTTTTTTGCATTTGGGTTTTATGTTGTTTTAAAAAAGGGAGAATTTTTAGAAGTCCACAACCACATCTTAAACAGGGGTGCCAATAATTGTGGAGGCCACTGTACATCAGTTATGTGTTTGATCCTCATGGATCAAGAGTTTAGAAGTTAAATTATGGGAAGAAGCTGTTTTGGAGTCGGCTGGTGTGTGTTCTGATGCTGCCATATCGCCTGCCTGATGATAGCAGTGAGAGCAACCCATGGCTCGGGTGGCTAGAGTCTCTGATGATCCTCCAAGCTTTTTTCACACACGCCTTGTATACATTTTGTGGAGGGAGGGAAGCTCACCTCCGATGATGTAACTGGCAGCGCGCACTACTCTTTGCAGGGCTTAACGGCTGCGGGCGGTGTTATTGCCGTACCAGGCGGTGATGCAGCCAGTCAGGAGGCTCTCTATGGTGCTGGTGTAGAACCGTGTGAGGAGGTGGTGGTTCATTCCAAACTTCTTCTTCCATCTCAGGAAGAAGAGGCGCCGATGAGCCTTCTTCGCTACGGATTCGGTGTGGATGGACCATGTGAGTTCCTCTGTGATGTGGACACCAAGGACCTTGAAGCTGCTGACTCGCTCCACCGGTGCTCCATCGATGGTGATGGGACTGTGCACGTTCTTGTTTCTTCTGAAGTCGACCACAAGCTCCTTGGACTTGCTGACATTGAGGAAGAGGTTATGCTCCTGACACCAGCGTGTCAGAGTGTGCACCTCTTCTCTGTAGGCTGTTTCATCATTGTCAGTGATTAGACCTACCCTTGTCGTATCATCAGCAAACTTATTGATGGTATTGGAACTGTAGGTTGCCACACAGTCATGTGTGTACAAGGAGTACATGAGTGGAGAACACAGCCCTGTGGGGCTCCAGTGTTGAGGGTCAGTGATGAGGAGGTGTTGTTACCCATTCTGACCACCTGGCGTCTATTTGACAGGATCCAGCTGCACAGCAAGCTGTTTAAGCCCAAAGCCTGGAGTTTTTAAGTCAAGTTTGTAGGGCACTATGGTGTAGAATGCTGAGTTGTAGTCAACAAACAGCATTCTCACATACGTGTTCATATTTTCCAGGTGGGAGAGAGCAATGTGTTTTATAGATGCTATAACATCGTCAGTGGAACGGTTGTTGCGATATGCAAACTGCAATGGGTCCAGTGAGGGAGGAAGAACAGAACAGATGTAGTCTCTGATTAGTCTCTCAAAGCATTTGCTGATGATGGGAGTCAGAGCAATAGAACGCCAGTCTTTAAGCAGGTGATTTTAGATTGCTTTGGTACAGGCACAATGGTGGACGTTTTAAAGTATGTGGGAACTACAGACAGGGAGAGGGACAGGTTGAAAATGTCCGTAAAAACACCAGCCAGTTGATTCGCACACGCTCTGATGACACGGCCCGGAATGCTGTCTGGACCCGCGGCTTTAGGAATGTTCACCCACCGGAAAGATCGGATTACATCCATTACAGATACGGAGAGTGTACCTACCTCTGTATCATCATCCACGAGCACTCTCTCCGCGAGGGTAGTGTTAGTTCCGTCAAAGCGAGCATAGAAAGTATTTAGCTCATCCGGGAGAGAGACAGCGGGTTTCACGGTGGAGTTTTTATTTCCTTTGTAGTCCGTGATGGTATTGATTCCCTGCCACATGCTTCTAGAGTCGGTGGTGTTGAACTGTCCTTGAATCTTGTATTGGCGTTTTGCTGCTCTGATAGTTTTTCGGGGAGTATAACTTGCTTGTTTATGCTCCTCAGCATTCCCGGAATTAAAAGTTAAAGGCTGCGCATTGAGATCAAAACAGTCTTGTAGCATTGAGTCTGATTGGTCCACCCTGCACGTTCTGAGGGCGGGTGCTTCCTGTTTCAGTTTCTGCCTGTAAGCAGGCAGAAGGAGGACGGAAGAGTTGTCCGATTTGCCAAATGGTGGGTGCAGGAGGAATTTGAAGCCATCCCGAAAGAGAGAGTAGCAGTGATCCAAAACCCGGTCCCCTCGTGTGTTGAAGCGAACATGTTGCTGGTATTTTGGCACTATTTGTTTGAAGTTGGCTTTGTTAAAGTCCCCGGCCACAATAAACACAGCCTCAGGATGCATGGTTTCCTGCTCACTTATTCTCCCATACAGTTCCTTTAGTGCCCGGTCTGTGTTGGCTTGTGGCAGAATATACACAGCTGTGATAATGACTGCTGTGAATTCCCTGATGTGATAATGACTGCTGTAGCCAGAATGGTCAGCACAGAAGCATGAGAAGTTCCAGATCAGGGGAACAGAAAGTCCTGATAAAATGTACGTTTCTTTGATCACACCAGGATTTGTTGATCATAAAACAAACACCACCACCTTTACTTTTTCCTGAGAGGTCTTTTTCTCTGTCCATTCGATGCACGGAGAACCCTGTGGTTTCAATGGCCGATTCTGGATTCTGAATCTCAGTAGACATCCCGGTTTCTGTAAGGCAGATAATGCAGCAGATCTTATCTCTCCTTGGAATGAGATCCGTGCTCTCAGCTCGCAGAGCTTGTTGTCCAGAGACTGAACATTTGCCAGTAAAATACTGGGAAGCGGGGGTCGATTTGCGCAATGTCTTACTCTGACGAGAACGCCAGCTCTCCTTCCCCTTTCCCGGCTGCGTTTCCGCAGTCGGGCTGCCCAGACAAAAGGCTCCGCCGCCTTGTTTATAAACAAGGTTCGTCATTGAATAATTTAAAGTCCAGTTGTCTGTGTGCTATTGTTGAACCAATGTTCAAAAGTGACAACATCCAAGACAAAAAACATAAGAACTGTCAACAGAACAAACAAAAAACTATAATGTTGTGACAGAGCTCATCAAACTCAATCATCATTGAATCTTGAATAAGATATTTAAGCACATATTGTGTCTGGAAATTGAATGGTAATAAATTAAAATGCACAGTTTTTATTATTTTTGTTGTCCTGAGATGTAGGCGATATAATTTGACTAGTAGTTTTATATGAATGTGCTGGTATCTCTGACTGGATTGGCAGGTGTTGGTCATCTATCGGACGCACGTCTTCTAGAGGTCAGACTCTTTCCATTGGAGATGACTGTGGAATAAAAGCCATTGTTGAGCACGAGTTTCTCCATGCACTGGGATTCTCCCACCAGCACACAAGATATGACAGAGATGATTATGTGACCATAAACTATGGAAACATCACCAAAGGTTGCCATATCACTTTATTATTAATTTGCTTTACATAGCGAGTGTCATTATTACTAAAGAACGCTTAGAGAAAATAAGCCATTCCTTATGAAGCATCACATTAATAACTGCTATAGTCTTTATTTTCAGGGTATGAGAGTTCTCTCAGTAAATCCAGTGGGAACGTGTCCGTCACCCAAGGCACCTCATATGATTATAACTCGGTGATGCATTTTGATAAAAACGCCTTCAGCAACGGTAAGGGACCCACGATCATTACCAAGAGTCCTGAGTTCCAGGATGTGATCGGACAACTAATGGAAATGAGTGAATCTGATGTGACTCAGCTCAACAAACTCTATAAATGCAGTGAGTATTTGACTGCTTTCATTTGAGGCTTTCATGTTTTGTGTCTTTTTTATTTTGGACTCTATGTAAGACTGAAATGAAGTTGTGTTTAAGGTTGCCGCTGGTGGTTGTTGAATTACGGGGAGCGGGAGGGGACATGTTCGGTTTGTGGGAACATGATAATATGTTATGCCCTCGAGATCATATGTTGAGGGGATGATATGTATTTCTCATGGACACAAGTTCAATGCCTAAAAAACCACAGCAACCTGGAATTATCAGAAATGGACAAGCCTATAATAATACTTTAATTAAGAAAATTGTGTAAATAATTAATGATTATATTAACATATTGTAAACTCCACCTGTTTGGCCCAACGTAGGAATCCAACAGCTGGTCGAAGGAATTCAGTGTGTTCATCTTTTCAGGCGCTTCTATAAAGAACACTGCAATTTATTAAAGTGTGAAGATCCAATTTTAAATCTGACTCCATGTTTTAATTTAATCTGACTCTAATTGTATGTAGTTTCATTGAGTTTATGTTTATAAATTACGGCTGATCGTATGATTAGTTGTGATTTAATTTAGATCTTTGATTTCTCTGAGTATCTATACTTCTCACTATCTTCGTGCATCAAGGGACCCGATATCTCTTAGAGATATGTTTCGCGAATTACATTCTCAAACACAGACGGGCCGGTTCTGATATTAGTCAGAGGATTGCAGAGTGAATATTTTACCTTTAAGTGGTTGCGCCTGCTTACTCATCTTAAAGCGTAATGGGAATAATAATCACAGGAACTGCAACTTGCTAATACAGTGATAGTCAGAAATCAGATTATCCCTAATGCTGTGCGCTATGCTCCAGTCATTGAGTCCAACGGTTTGATCTATCCTGACACAACGCCTGCGGAAATACCAGACTTCGATTGATCATACTAAAAGAAGCGGCCTTAGAATAATACAAGATTAATCAAAGTTAATGTTTATTTAGCCAGGCAAAATCATCAAAATATAGTCAAATTAAAAGACAATTATACACAACTGATCAGCATACAATATAACTCAATTATAAAATAGTATAAACATAGTTTCAAAGAGTCATCATTTACCTGGCTATAGAGACACACCGTGTGGGAAGTTCTGGATACAGATGCTTCTCTGAGTGGTTTGCTCCTTCCCCTTAAATACTCCCCCAGATCAAAGAACACTAAACATTTAGCACCCAAATATTTATGCAGATCTTGGTTCTTTTCTCAGACCCAAATGGTCCCACCTATCCTTGAGGCCTGACAGCAAATGTTTATCAAAAGATCTTTATGAGCATCTCCCCACACCAGAGGAACAAACCTGGTTGTCCTTCTTTTACGACCTGTTTTACTAGAGCTGGAATGTCACCAGTTCCCCTGATGTGAGGATGAAACCTGTTTACCAATCACACCAAAAGTATTTATATTGACCATACAGAAACAGCTTGTGGCAGTATCTGTGAGATTTGCATGTTTGTGTGGCCCTGATACAGAGGGCGAGAGGGTCATATCCTGGCAGGGGTGAGGAAATAGGATTGGACCAGGTGCAGTCTTGTTTTCTCTTGTATTCAGAGAGTGAAGTTTTATTGTCTTTATTGCAGCTTTAATCCCTTTAGTTTGTTCTCAGGTGAAATCCATTCTTACAATTCCGTCCTTGTTCCCTTGGAGCAGAGACAGAGCAGTCTCCGAGGGGCCACCATCAGGGATTTCTTGACCCCTTTTTTTTTTACAGCTGCATTTTCCGTAGGGCTGGTATCTGTAATGGGCTGAGTGCAATGGCCATGTTGGTTGAAGTGCGCATTGCTCGAAGAAGACATCTGAAGTAGCAGCACTGACAGAGTGTGAATAAGAAGATGAACACACTGGCCATGGCACATCCACGGAACATCCAGTCCCACCATGTGTACGCATACTGTGCTGAGCGCGTAGAAGAACTGGAAAGGATCTCGGCAGTCTTTTCCACCAGATTTGCTTCCACTTGTGCTTGGTTGAGATGGTATTCAGTCTGCAAGATTATTTCTTGTACTAAGTCCATTGTGTAGACCAAATCTTGTGTGCTTTTTTCATAAAAAGTGTCCTCCCACCAGGGGGAAACGTCCGCGTCCATTGGTACTCTGGATGTTGATCTAACCCATTGAAAAGTCCTCTTTCACTTCTAAACAGAAAGTGTGGTTCGCAGGGCAGGTCAGACCTCCGTAGGTGAAGGAATTCATCTCACTGATGATGCACCACTGTGTGTGAGACACTTGAACAGCATCAGAATGTCCATGCAATGACTGGACGTTAACAAGCTTAGAGTCATTGGCAGATAAAGGCTGTAATGTGTTGCAGGTGCAAATAATGTAACTTGATGTTTCATGACAACAAATGCGAGTGGTAAACAAGGTTTCAATGCCCCTCAAAGTCATTTACCCGTAAGATAGTCCCATTTTATGATCTGATCTTTCACTACTAAGGCAATAGAGCATATGGTAGTGGAATTTAAGTAAACCTGATCTGGGTGAATTAAAGGGAAAGTGGCAAAGAACCCAATACAGCCAGTACATTCATTTCCAGTATACATCATTACTGTTGATAATAATTCAGAGTATTTAATATTTTTCATTTTCTCTGATGCAAGCCATCTATGCAGATCTAAGATTTCAATAAGATCATTTAGAACATGTCTAGGTGTTTTATAGAGACGAAGATCTAAAATCTCTTGTCTCGCTGCAGTAAACAAATCCTGTGCATACAACCTACAGGCTAAGTCATGCTCGATGGTACGGGTCTGATTAAAAATTGTCTGGCTGGTCGTCAGAAGCGCCTGCGCCTCAGATCTGACCGCTTTAATAATATTTTCATGACTATTAGTGATGTGTTGAAAACCAGTGGCCACCTGATTTGCCAACCATGTTGAAAATTGAGATTAACCTGTTATTTTGTAATTGTTGGATATAGAATTTACTGAACCAAAAACACCTGCTATATTTCCAAAAAGGTCTCGTTTAGTGCGAGCAGGTGGAATTTGGACTGCAAGTCTATTTTTGTAATCAGAAACTAAATCATTGATGCGTGACTGTAGCCATGTGTATGTTTTGTCATTAATATCACAGTGCTTTTCGTAGGCAGACAAAATATTAGAGATGTTATACGTCACGTGTGTTATCACAAGATTGACATCATGAAGCAAAGTCTTATTCACATTTCCTTTGATCAGACCACCTGGAGGAGTGGGATGTAATTTTGGACACTTTGTGGGTTTCCTGTATCCACAGGTAGTCAAATTAAAGCAATGGTGTAGAGTCCATGAGCAATTGTGAGGGCTAGTCCAGATTTGCCTCACATTTTCCCACACAGTATGTTCCTTCTTTCCGACTAGTCCAAACAAATGTTTTTACAATACTGCTCAGTGTCCGTTTTGTCAGATCAAACAGAAGTTCAGTAAACTTCAAATGTGTGTCGTTATGCGATGTGGTGTGAGTGCACCTATATGTTGCTGGTTCCAGATCAGTACTTGAATAACATTTTTTAGGATCTGTGCCATAATTGTTCTTCTCATAAAATGTGTGCAGCTTACCAATTTTCGAATCTCGGAACACTTTAAGTTGTTCCCAGGCCGTAATGTTATGGTGAAATCGGGGTGCATGTGTGTAACCAGTGAGGTTTTTGTATGGGAGATGGGTAGAACCTGGTTCCGGTTTGTTCCGGTGCTAATCCGGGGGGCCATGTGACTATTTCTTTGTATGTGATTGAAGTATAAGATGTGAATGGCCCCTTGTTATATTTCCATACCCATCTCTCGCATCCTAGGGTGTGTGTGAGTGTGACGTGTTGTCCCAGTTCGATGCAGGTCGGTCTGGATACCAACCTGGCGTCCGGCCTCCATGGAATTGCAGTGATTGTCCTGAGAAGGAAGAAGATCATAATTAATTCACTGGACCATGTGGTTCCATCTTAATTTTCCTCTGATGGTCACGGCCACGCAGCTGTTGCAAACAGCTTTAATTTCATAGGGCCCGTGCCATCTAGGGGAAAATGCGTTTTGTTTCACAAAGAAGCGTACCATCACCACATCTCCTTCTGAAAAATTTATTTCAGACATTAGGTTAAATTGTGCATCATTTGACAGGTCTGACTGTTTTTGTTTCAGTACAGCCTGTGCGTGCAACACCTTCAATCTTTCTTGCAATTTCACCAACACAGTCTGCTGAGTCGCAAGCATGAGGGGCCCCAGATCTGCTGGGGAAATTTCTGGATCAATGGGTAACTTCATCACCCTTCCAGTCATAAGCTCATATGGGCTAATGCCTGTCGCTTTTGATGGGGTTGCTCGCAGCACAGTCAGTCATGATATCATTTGATTATTGTTTTTTGGAGGGCTTCCGGAACGACAAATTTTCCATCTCGGAGTACTATGCCTTCGATTACATTCACCATCTGATCATGTTTCAAGTGTGGCACAAGTTCTCCCTCAGAGACCCACAGCTCTTGTTGATACTGTTTGAGGTCAATGGGTGTGACATGGGCAGCACTTGCTACAGAAGAAGAGGGTGTCTCTTTTTGCCACTGGTCGCCTTTGACTGCGGCCAGCTTAGCCAGTTGGTCAACAACATTATTGTTTTCCTCGTGCACATCTGGTTTGTTGCTTATGTGTGCACGTACTTTCACAACGGACATGGGGTTCTTTCGCCCTTGAACTGCTTTCCATATTGACGTTATGGTGTTGAAATGTTTTATAGGCGTTCCAGCAGAAGTGAGGAATTTTCTCAATTGCCTTTGAGCCATAAAATCAGTTACAACACCAAACGCATACCGACTATCTGTATACACGCAAAGTGGTTCAGGGTGTGCCTTAATCGCTTCTAGCAATGCAATGAGCTCGGCTTCCTGTGCGGATACGTTAGACGGTAATTTAAACAACAATTGTTGTCCAGCATCTGTGTCTGGAAGATTGGGGGCCCACACTGCACATCCAGCAAAAAAATGACCATTCTGACAGAACCGTGAACCATCTATATACACAGGTGCTTGGCCTGGTAATGGTTGGTCATGAACAAGGCTTTGTGCCTCTTTAACAGTTTGGCATGTGTGTGGATTTCCCTCAACATTCCTGAGCAGATGTGGCAAAATTTGTGTGTTTTTTATGGTAATGTCACGCGCTTGAATGTTAGATAGCAATCTCGCTAATCTTTGGGAAGAAACTCCCTTGATTCGGCCCTGTAACGTACAGGCGTGTGCATTGTGCGCACAACAACAGGTTGAAAACCAACAATGGGTTCTGTTGTTTTTAGTATCCAATGCACCGCTAGCACGTGTTGCGTACATGGGTCGAATCCTTGCTCGACCAGAGATTTTTTTCCGACTGTAATACGCGATTGGACGCAGTTTTCCCCCATATTCCTGAGCTAAGACTCCGCTTAGTGTTATTTCATGCGTGTCTACTTGAATGTGGAAAACTTTGGATACATTGGGTAATCCAAGGGCAGGCACGGCGCACAAACGCTGTTTTAAATCACTAAATGCTTGTTCAGGCTCGTCAGTCCATTCATTGACATCATTTGGTTTTGTTTTTCCTTTTAGAAGCGAATACAATGGCGCAGCGGTGTTTGCATAATCAGGGATGAAGTCTCGTAAACAGTTTGCTGTTCCCAGAACTTTTTGTAACAAGTTTAAGGTGTGAGGTCAAGGCAGTTCGGCAATTCTTTCCATCGTCTGTTAAGGCTCTGTGGCTTTTCGTCAGAGTGTACCCTAAATAGTGTACCTCTTTTAGTGCAATTTGGGTTTTTTCTTTGTTCATTTTAAAGCCTGCGTCACCTAACCTTTGTAACACCTCGTCAACCAGCTGCAAATGGTTCTCAATTGGTTTTCCTGTAGCTATCAAAATGTCATCCACATAGTGAACGACCTGGCCAGTCCCTAGTAAGGGACCGAGGACATCTGCCACAGCTCTGTGGAAAATGGCTGGGCTGTTGTGTAGGCCTTGTGGCATCCGCTCCCAGGTATACTGCATTTGATTTACAGTAAATGCCTATTTCCAATGGTCTTATCGTTTAACTTTAAGAGACCAGAAACCATTTTTGATGTCAAACACTGTGAACCATGAAGCATCGGTTGAAACTTGTGATAAGATGGTAACTGGATTTGCCACTATTGGAGTCGCTTTAGGTAGAACTTTGTTAAGACGCTGATAATCTATGTACAGACGCCCTTTACCGTTTTGTACCGTTTGGTTTTGGTTTGGCACTGGCAAGCATGGTGCATTCGTAGTAGAACTGCATCGTCGAACTATTTCTCTTGCCTCAAGCTGTCAATCTCATGAACAGCGACCTCTGCCTCTTGCTTGATGCGGTATTGCTTTTGCGGGGGAGGGGGCTCTCCCTCGATGCACACCTCAAAGTCAACAAGGCCGCAATCGTGTTCATGATTAGCCCAAACATTGCTGTATTGCTGATGAGACGTTGAATTGGATCTGTGCTGGACATGGACAGAATGCTTGCATTGCCTTTAGGCAAACTTCCCTTTGTAGTTTTATATGTTTGTAGTTCAATTTGTTTTTCATAACAATGAATAACAAATCCATGCTTTCTCATAATGTCCATTCCCAGCACAGTTCCTTCACTATTATCTGGTAAATACCAGAATTGTTCTGTTAGCCCTACCATGCCCAAATCAAGTTTAACTGGTTGTGTTTGCGTTGCGGTCATCGAAGTATGCCTTTATTTTGAATAGTTCTTGTGCTTAGGGGTAACGGAAGGTTTGTACAAGAGCAGGCGGCTCCAGAATCAATGAGAATGTTACCTAACCGGCCTCCGAGATTAGCTCTTATTTTGATTCGGTTACCGCTTGTGACAACGCTTCCCATAGCAATGGAGGCCACGCACCCCTATTGGGGAATGTAATGTTTTGCTAGCAGGGCAGCGAACTCTGTTTGGAATGTGTTATCATCTTGGTTCAATTTGCTTTCTTCAGATTGCTTTTGCGCTGTTTTCTGAAGTGTTATTCCCTGCCATCAAATCCCCTAAACGTCTGAGTATTTCATTGTCGTCCTTAGAATGCATTTTTTGATTTAGTTTGCGTTTGAATTGAAAACAGTTTTTGATAGTATGGTTGTTTTTCTTACAAAACTGGTATCGAGGTTGAAATGTAGGGTCAGGATTTTTAGCACCTTTTCCTTCGGTTAACCATTGTGTTGTTGCCATGAAACGGGTTTTGTTTTGTTTTAGTCTGGCCTCTATTTTGAAAGCCCAATCCACCAATGACCGGTAGGTATTCTCTGGCGGATCGGCTCCGTGAACTAATGCCTGTTGTATATGGGGACCGGCGTTATTTTTCAGGAGTTGTAATAAAACTTCCCGATCGCGTTGTGCATATTCTAAACCTGAATGCTCTTTGTATGTCACCCATAAACGTTCGGCATACATTTCAAACGGTTCTTTGTTGGCCTTATAATCTCTAAATCCTATTCCACTCAGCGTGTGTTGGTCCCCTTAACTCTAATAAAGTTTCCTTTAATCTTTCATACACTTTGTTGTCATCCTCATCTTCCTGTTTGATTATGATTTCTCCCTTTCTCAATTCGCGGGTCATTTTTGGTTTTAGCTCGTCTGGAATGGTAATGAGGGCTACTGACAAACATCTCTGACCTCTAATTTGTACACCGATGCCTGTAACATTAAGTTGTCCCAGTAGGGTTGGAAAGGACCTTTTCATGGCATCATTCCCACAACTTCTTTGTGTTTTGTGCATTATTCACAAGTTAATGGGCGGCTAATGGTAGTGACTTCATCATCTGCATTCGTCATTGTTTTAAGCACAGCAATTTTCACCGGTTTTCGGAGAACCGAGCCTGATATAACTCGAGTTATTATGGGACTGCATTGTTTTGGATCATCGGGTAGTTTTCGCTCTCTCGCGGGTCCTGGAGAAAGCTCATGTTCTCTCAGGTCCAGATGGCCTTGCAAACTGCTCGACAGAACTGCAACATCATCTTCGTCACTATCGCTATTTCGCCTGTTGATGTTACCCATTTTACTGCTTATGCGGATGTATAATCTTTATCTGATTTAAGCTTCTTTTCAAGCTTTTTCATTTGTGATTCGATCGCGCTGCACTGTCTTGCCCATGTTTGTTTATCATACACAGATGCTTCGACCTGCGCTCTTAGCTTTTTTAGCTCGTCCGATCGTTGCGTTTCTTGCTCTTTTATGTTGGCTATTACACGTTCGTTTTCTGCAATAGTTGCCAAATCAGTTCGATGCAGCAGATAAACGATCGCGACCAGAATTTTCTTAAAAGGAGCCTTTGTTTCCAATTTACGGCCCTCGTTCTGGTACCGACTGTGGCAAGATGGCCAGGCTAAAACACGATAAGATAATCTAAAATAAGTTTGTAACCAACTACGCCACCTAGGGGCTTTCACCCTAGGATGTAGTAGTACTCAGAGAAAGCTTAAACCCAGGTTCGTTGTTTCCAGAGAGGACTGAGACAGTTCTGCCAATTTAAACAATTTTATTTCATTTAAATATCACTCTTATCAGATTGACCGGTCAGCAATAAGTACCTTCAATACATTTACCTTTTACATACCAACACAGACAAGGAAAAGGTACCAAAAGAAAAGACAAAAAGGAAGAAAGAAACGTTATTTAAACACTACAGGTAGCGCTGGGTGTCAAAAGACAATAACAAGGAAAAAGTATCTTGCTCCACCTCAAAAAGTAATCACTCACTACAACTAACCACACACACTGATGTTGCACACTAGAAAGGGAATAAGAAGCTCACACTCAAGTGTTAAACACTACACCCCAACAAGAGAGGTGGGCAAAGTATCTTTTTTTTTTATACCATTGCCCACAAGAGACCCAAGCGCTTGCATTAATTACAAATACCAAAAAATAAAATAAAAAAATACTTTATGCATCAACAGTTGCTTGTTCTTCATAAAACTTCCCCAATGGGAAGCACTTCGTCTACAAAATACAAATTGTACAAAGAAGAACCAGTCTAATCACCCCAATTGTAACAATGGTTAATAAAAGCAAATACCACAACACAAAAAAACGTCAATAAAAATAGAACATTCAACAATAGAAACAAAACAGCAGCGTGATCCGGGGCAGTGCGTCTTGTCATTAAAGAGAAGCTTACACCGCTCAAAGCTGCAAGCATGCCTGTTCTGCGCGTCCCTTCCTACCTGCACGCACACAGTGAAATTGATGGGTCGTTTTAATAAACATGAACAGTCCACCAGAACAGAGATCATACTCACTGCGTTCACAATGATTCTATCATGACTGTACAGGTTCTTGCGGCACTCAAATTGTGTAGTGACTGCAGGACACAGGTTTTAAGTTATACACTCATATTATAAAATCATATTCCACGTTACACTCCTTAACATACCTAATCAAACAATAAACAAAATCAATGCCCCGAACCACACGACTCCAACAGGAACGGGATGCAAAGAGTAACACCTAGCCAGCCATTTGGAATGCTGCGTTTTTATTTAGAGTGCAATCATGGTAATTAGTCACCAGCCGATTACCTTACACAGCCGCATCTACTGGGCAGCTAATTCAAATTCTCCACCAGGGGGAGATATAGGGGGTTTCCCACCCCACTACACAAGCTAGAATTTTATCATTGTTCCACTCAAAATCTACACCTTTGTTACGCAAGCTAAGGAGGAGATCTTTAATGTTCACTCCAAGAGTTTCCATTATCTCCTTATCTACACTCAAACTGCCGCTTCCCTGATAAGCCATGTTGTTTTCTAATAACCTTAAACACCACTGGATTTCTACGGCCTCCGGTCTATTGTGGGTATACCGACCCGTTCAACAAATGTGTCTATATTGGGTGCGTCTAGGCTTTCCCTCAACACTTTCTAAAAGGTAAACAAAAATGGACTTACCAGGACATTTGTAGACAGAAAAGTAGAACTTAAAACCTCATGCTCATTCGGCTTGGATCTGAATTGTTGCGCCAAAAGACGTCACTCGCCTGAGACTGGGAGATTAGTCGGGGTCACCACTTTGTAAACTCCGCCTGTTTGGCCCAACGTAGGAATCCAACAGCTGGTCGAAGGAATACTGCGGGTATGTCTTTTCAGGCGCTTCTATAAAGTACACAATGCACAGTGCAATTTAAAGTGTGAAGATCCAATTTTAAATCTGACTCCATGTTTTAATTTACTCTGACTCTAATTGTATGTAGTTTCATTGAGTTTGTTATGTTTATAAATTTACGGCTGATCGTATGATTAGTTGTGATTTAATTTAGATCTTTGATCTCCCTGAGTATCTCTACTTCTCACTATCTTCGTGCATCAAGGGACCCGATATCTCTTAGAGATATGTTTCGCGAATTACATTCTCAAACACAAACGAGCCGGTTCTGATATTAGTCAGAGGATTGCAGAGTGAATATTTTACCTTTAAGTGGTTGCGCCTGCTTACTCATCTTAAAGCGTAATGGGAATAATAATCACAGGAACTGCAACTTGCTAATACAGTGATAGTCAGAAATCAGATTATCCCTAATGCTGTGCTCCATGCTCCATACATTGAGTCCTACGGTTTGATCTATCCTGACACAACGCCTGCGGAAATACCAGACTTCGATTGATCATACTAAAAGAAGCGGCCTTAGAATAATACAAGATTAATCAAAGTTAATGTTTATTTAGCCAGGCAAAAACATCAAAATATAGGCAAATTAAAAGACAATTATACACAACTGATCAGCATACAATATAACTCAATTATAAAATAGTATAAACATAGTTTCGAAGAGTCATCATTTACCTGGCTATTGAGACACACGGGAACAGTGTGGGAAGTTCTGGATACAGATGCTTCCCTGAGTGGTTTGCTCCTTCTCCTTAAATACTCCCCCAGATCAAAGAACAATAAACATTTAGCACCCAAATATTTATGCAGATCTTGGTTCTTTTCTCAGACCCAAATGGTCCCACCCATCCTTGAGGTCTGACAGCAAATGTTTATCAAAAGATCTTTATGAGCATCTCCTACACCAGAGGAACAAACCCAGTTGTCCTTCTTTTACGACCTGTTTTACTAGAGCTGGAATGAACTAGAGTTCCACTGATGTGAGGATGAAACCTTTTTACCAATCACACTAAAAGTATTTATATTGACCATACAGAAACAGCTTGTGGCAGTATCTGTGAGATTTGCATGTTTGTGTGACCCAGAGGGTGAGAGGGTCATATCCTGGCAGGGGTGAGGAAATAGGATTGGGCCAGGTGCAGTCTTGTTTTCTCTTGTATTCAGAGAGTGAAGTTGTATTGTCATATTGCAGCTTTGATCCCTTGAGTTTGTTCTCAGGTGAAATCCATTCTTACAATATTGCCCTTATATTTTGTTTGCGAGTGATGGTGCCTATAGACAGTATTCAATAGAAGTTCATTAATAAATGTTAAAAGAATATGCCTTATAAGACTTTTTTATCTATCACATCCAATAGTCTTTTTAATCCATTACTGGTCGTTTATTTTTATATTTAATATTTTCCTAATTAACTTTCTATATATTTTGTTACTTAAAGTGTATATTTTATAAATACTGAAATTGCAGATCATACCAGGTTGCTATGGTTGCAATGTTTTTTACACATTGTTACAAGTTTACAAGGTTGATGCCAGGGATAGCCAGGGCCATTGTGATGAACTGAAATGGAAATGAGTTGATGTTGTCTCCGTGTGTGTTTGTGTGCACTGCAGATTCCTCCGTCTCTTTCCTTGACCACTGTAGTTTTGATGATGAATCTCTGTGTCAGATGAGCGTCTGTTCTGCTGCTGATTATGGCTGGAAGAGAGTGAACTCAGTGAAGGGCATCAATGTGACCGACCACACGTACTTGGGCAGAAAGCAGAACGGTCAGATCTATTACAGTCAGTCAGTAGAAATCACTTCCATCCACAGCTGCTACACACCTGTTTTCATGCCCGTTTCAGGCTCGTCTTTGTTCATGCACTTCAGCACTGAGGGCAGAAACCAGGGGGACGCAGCCAGATTGGAGAGCAAGACACTGACCCCTACAAGAGACTGCAAAGTCCAGTGCCTGCAGTTCTACTACTATCACAGCGGGAATCAGTCTGACCAGCTCAACATCTGGATCCGAGAGTACCAGAATGAAGCAGACAGCACAGGAACTCTCAGACTTATGGATCAGATCACAGGTCTGTCTCTTCTTCACACACTCATATAGGCCTGTATCTCAGTGTTACTGACCGCTTCATTTCTTGCAGAAACCCCTGGGAATTACTGGAAGCTGCATCATGTGCCACTGAACGCCAATAAATCTTTCCAAGTTGTGTTTGAAGGCCGTAAAGGAGCAGGAAACTCCAGTGGAGGCTTCTCACTGGATGATATCAATGTTTCAGAGACCGAGTGTCCCTTCACATGGCAGATAAGAGACGTTGAGAAGAAAATGGACAGTGGGTCGTACGGTTTCAGGAGTCCACTGTATTACTCCAGTGATGGTTATCGCTTTGTGGCTGGGTTATCGGTGTTCAGGAATGAATTTACAGTGGGTGTTAGTTTGGTATCTGGTGCAAATGATGATAATCTGCGGTGGCCTTGTCCATGGAGACAAATAACCGTCCAGATCCTTGACCAGAATCCACACATACAGAAGCGCATGTCCTTTGAGCAAAGCGTCACCACTGACCCTAATGTGACTAGTTATGGTTAGATCTTTAATGCAATCTGATATTATTATCCTCATTATTCATGTGTTTATATGCAACATTTCAAAGTTATTATCTGTAGCTTTCGGGGTTATTTTAAAAGCCATATTTTGCTCTAACAGATGGTGTCTATTACTGGGACAATCCTCGAAAGGCTGGAGAACAAAATGACATTGATGGCGAGTCTGTATTTGTGGGTGGAGGAGCCTCTATAAATTTCCTCTCAACAGCTGATGTCACTAGAAGAGAGTTTATCAAGGGCGGTGACCTCATACTTCTCATCACCACACAAGGTAGGATTTGAGCTCAGAGAACAGGTTTATCTGCTGTATTAAGAGCAAACTGGGCCTTATTAGAATGATATGGAGCCGGATCAGCCTCAGAAATAATACATTTACAAAAAATTCATAAAAGCACAATAAAAGCATAAATATTTCCCCACATGCTCACAAAAATGCATCTTACCTAAATAAATGTAAAATCTTTACACAAGTCAAGTTCAAGTGAGTTAATGACCATCACATCTTTATGAATAGTATTTTTGAGACCTTCCTGACAGGTTAAGATTCATAAATATCTTTTTTGGAGGATGTTCTATTTAGCCAATCACAGTGAGCGTTTAATCCTCCAATCAAAACGCTCCTTACTGACCAGACTAAAGAAGCTCAATGCTGCGCTTGTCCTGTGCATTGCTCCATGATCGGGTCCTTCATGGAAACACATTTTAATGGGACTGCACATGCCCTGTTTATAAAGATTATCTGTAATGATATTAATAAGTGTTAAATATACTTATTACACGGCTCTGTGAAATACTTGATTCTGATTGGTCAATCGCGCATTCCAGCGGTACGTTATTTCCAGATAACAACCGCTCATCCGGGAACTACGAGTTACTTGACCGGTTCTACTTCTGTGCTTAACGCTGGCGCCATCTTGTGTCTTAAACAGCCGTGGGTTACAATGGAAGACTTCAAGGCGGGTTTCCTTTATAAAGTTTTAAATATGGATATTTTTCTGACACAAACGCATCGATTGGAATCAGAAGGCTCTATTAACCCATCGGAGTCGTGTGGAGCACGTTATTTGACGGACAGCTGCATTTGACTTCAAACACAACTACTGCAGGGATTAACGTTAGCCTGGGCTTTTTAAATATAACTCTGATTGTATTTGTCTGACAGAAGAATGTCATAAACACCTATAATGACCTGAGGGTGAGTAAATCATAGGCTTGGTTTCATTTTTGGGTGAACTAACCCTTTCAGCATTCATTCTCAACATTTAGCAGCAATAGATAAAGGCTTAAAGCAGGTTGGAACTCTCGAAACAATATTTTGTTGGCGTTGAGGTCCTGATCACTCTGTCGGGGTTTATTCTGCGATAACAACTGGCTGGGTGTACATTATCCCTTACATATATTTTATTTAATAAAAGTAGTAATATCAGGTTCACAGTAACTTTTGATCAGGCATTAAAAACAGCCACCCCCACCACCTGATGGAGATTTCCAACATACTCATCATTCATAAATGTGTGATGGACATTAATTCCAGAACTTCATTTATCCATATATGTGTACCAGATTTTAGATCCGGCTCCATACATGATGATTGGGCAGGAATGATATTCCCCTTGTGTCTGATCTTTATGAATGTTGTACTGTTCCAGATATCTCAGCGCTGCTCCAGAACGACTCTCTACCCTGCCCTAAAGCAACGGTGAAGAACTTCAACATTTCTACTGACGCCAATGCCCAGCAGAGACCATGTGCTGCGAGGTGAATGCCCTTTAACCTCTGGTGTACATAGGATTGCCAACTTCAGTGTGACAAAAAAGGGACACCCTTTCAAACATAAAAACCTATCAAAAACAATTGCATCAATGACTTAAAGGACATAAATAAAAATAAGTTAACAACAGCTCAACAATAAACATGAGATCAAGTATGTGAACTGATTATTTTACATTTGATTATTTTACTTATTTCTAAAGAACTCTTTACTAGCCGATTTGGGGCATTTTAAAGGGATAGTTCACCCAAAAATGAAAAGCTCATTATTTTAATGAAAAGGTAAACCTGTATGAGTTTCTTTTTTTCTGCTGAACACAAAAGATGATATTTGGAAGAAAGTTTATACCCAGGCTGCTTTGGGGGCACCACTGACTTCAATAGTAGGAATGAATGTTCCTATGTGTTCAACATAAATACATTTATACAGGTTTGCGAATTCAACTACATTGAGGTGGGAACTCGAGTCATATGACTTGACTCGAGTCCCAATTTTCAGGACTTGCGACTTGCTTGATTGAAGTATGAAAATGACTTTACTTTGACTTGAGTTACTTGAGACTTGACTTGACTTGCAGTGGAAGACTCGACAATCACTTGAACTTCTAATAAACAAACAGCAATAAAATTAATTTAAAAGATAATTATTGTGACGTCAGCACCATCAGCGTCTGTGCCTTAACTCTGCACAATTCAAACCGTGCCAAACATGGCAGATAGTGGTCGAGCTTCACAAATATTCTCGTTTGGCTATAAGGACTTTGAACTGGACCGTGCCAATAAAAAAAGATTTGCCAGATGCAAAATATCCAACGCAAGAGTATCTGACACGACAACCACAACATCAAATTTCATTCAAACTTTTAAGAACCACAAGGAAAGGTAAGAAAGTCATCTCTTTATAGCCAGTTTCACTAAGATCTATAACGATTACTAATGTAAGTTAATGAATTAATCTTTCTATTTGTCATAATTTGGCCTTGGTTGCATATTGTTTTTTTTTCTAATTAGAAATGTTAGAAATTTGGCTATAACAGTGGCGTAGCCGGAATTTGAATGTTGATGGGCATCTTAAAATGAGCGGGCCGCTCTATATTAAATGTAGGCTATAATGTCTGTATTAAATGTGCGCATTTTCAAGTGTTTGTGTGGACTGCGTGTGGAAATTAAGGCCGGAGACACACTGCAAACATGGGGTGAGCATGGCGTTTCTGCTGCGTGTCAGCTGCGGGGCGTAAATATATAGCCTACTGATACAGCAAAGACAACGTCGGCAGTATTGACCATACTATGGTATTGACGGCCAAGCATGGCGTGAGCGTCTCGGCTGCGTGGTGTGTCCGTTTCTTATTTTGGCTCCCATGTTAACAGTTAGAGCTTGCACACTGCCTGCGTGACGAGCATCTCAGGCGTGGCTTGAAAACGCGTACATGCTAGAAATGGAACAGATTAGGGGTGTCCCCGACTAAGGATTTACACATTCAAATCAGAATTTTCGAATCTCTCTATGGTCGACCAATAGTCGAATCATCTATGTGTGTAAACCATAGACCGGAAAAAATAAACGGTATAAACGGGTTGGGAAGGGCAGGACACTAGTCAGCAGGAGGCTAAGACTATTTTTATTTTACTTTCCACACTGCACACAGCCACCACTTTTAATAAAGTGATCAAAACAGGCTAACGTTACACTACACATTCGTAAATTAACCGTTCTCTCATAACATTTAAAAGCCGCGATCGAAACACAGACCATCACACAAATATATAAAAGAACATTTTGATAAATAAACCTAAAAAAATACCTGCCTAGTGAGGAAAAGAACACTTTGTGCGTTTATATGCACGTTCTTAAGCCGATTGTGCCTATAGGGGGTCGCACACCGGACTGAAGCTCAGCGCCGTGTCTCAGGGATCTCACACCAGGCAGACGTGAACATTATATACTCGCCGTGCGCGAGCTCAATTTTGAATGGACTTCTGACAGAAGAGCTGCACGATGAGTGTATCTTGTAGCACAGGGTGAAATCAGTATGTACATTCACGATTTGAGGGAAATATACATTTAATCGCCGCGGACAGGTGTCGAATGCCGCCGTCGGTGTATGGGTTCAAATTTTAAAGGAGCGGCGAGTCCCGCGGCACGTCTTTATAACACTAATATTGAGCACCCCCATATTGCCAAAATGGTATGATCCTCGTTTCATAACACCCGCGAAGATTCGACCTTGAGATCAGTGGTCGAATCGGGTCCTGCATAACGATGCATCGAATCTTCGACTATTAGGGGTCACCCCTAGAACAGACGCTTATTTTTCACACAACACGCAAGCGTGTTGAAAGTGTTTCCAGGGAAAAATAGAATAGGAAAAGATGTTTATGTAATGTCACGACTCAAAGCATCACATCCCAACGCAAGCACACGTGGACCTGGCTTTACAGAAACTTGCCGATCAGATCACAGAGACCGCACAAAAGAACCCAGACTGTCTTAATCATTCTTGGGGATTTTAACAAAGCAAATCTCTCCAGTGAACTGCCAAAATACAGACAGCATCCCATTTCACATCCCACCAGAGACAGTAATATAATGGACCATTGTTATACAGCTATAAGGAATTCATATCACTCTGTCCCATGGGCAGCTTTGGGACTCTCTGATCAATGCCTGGTTCATCTTATACCAAATTACAGACAAAAAATAAAATCTGCTAAACCCGCAACACAAACTGTATAAAGATGAACCACCGAAACAGAGTGGGTCTTAAAAGCCTGTGTAGGGGACTCTGTATAAGGGAAACGGGTCCATTTAGTTCGAATGAATGAATTAATTCATAAGGACTTTTGCAAGAGTCTATTTTACAACCGAGCAAATGACTCGTCCAGTGTCCAGCGTTCACAAACGGGCTGTAACTGCAGCGGATATTAATATCCACACAACATAATTTTAGTTACAAACAAAACTTTATTGATTACTCTAGCACGTAAAACTAACATCTAACAAAAAACACACATATTCACACGAGTTGCAAAAAAAGAGGAAAGTGAGGAAAGAAAGACTCTTAAGAGAGAAAGAGATAAAATCCCACGTTTCTAGCAATATATTTATTTATAACACAACCTGAATGAACCACCAATCATTAACTTAACCCTCCTATCGTTTCTTAGGAGTCCTTAGGAGCTTATTCAATTTGATATCAATGCACCAGTTCAGTTTAGTATCTGGAGGTTTGTCTTCTGTTTCGTCTTGGGGATTCCCTTTCGGTCCTGGCTGGCGAGGGTTTTTTTCATGGTTTATGACGGTCTTGCCTATCTTTGATGGACGTCTTGGGAAGCCAATCACATGGCGTGTTGGCGGCTGGATGGATGGAAAGTCTTGTGGATGTTTGAAGTTGAAGCACGCTCGCAGAAGATTCGTCAAGGGAAGCTTTGCGGCTAAACTTAACTCAGAACACGAGACTCACAGAAAAGAAAAGAAATTTAAGTAAAAGAAAGGAAAGTGAGAGGAGAGTCCTAGATGGCTTGAATGAATTTAACCCATTTTCTCAAATCTGGGTCTGCCATGATTGTCTACCCGTTGGAGTTCTCCAGCTGATTTCTGGACTCCACCCCAACTGCTCTTCCAAACTTCTTGAACCGAACTGTTGAACTGACTGAACTCTTTGTTCAAGTTCTGAGATTAAAACTCAAATTTGTGCCCATCCTCTTAGATGGATTCTGACCAATCAGGGGTCGTCTTGGTTCTGGTTTGACTGTTTATAATGACAGTTAGGCTATGTTACTATGCTCACTGTTGCTACGTTCAGATGCACAGTCACGCATGCAGTGAAGAGCAGAAAGCGGCGACGAAAACATATGCTGAATCTGACATCGCCCCCTAGCCTGACAAGCCAGACCCACATCAAGATGTTTGGTCTGGAAACTCACCATAGACAGGGCTCAGTCCGAGGGGCGGGATAAATGGTTGTCTTTCAAACTCCCTCTGCACGCGATAGGATAGCGCTACACCAACCGGAGCAACGACGGTGAAGGGGAGCTCGCTGACTGATTAAACATTCGCCGTATCCGGTCGGCTAAACTCCGAACACATCTTCCCTTTTTAAGAATGAGGCCATCCTTAAAAATATTCTTGTTTGCCGTAACCCGACCGACCCTGTCAATTTAGGGCCGACTCAATTTTTTATTTTTTTTCCCTTTTAGTCCGACCGACTTGCCGGTTGTAAATTGGCTTTAAGACCGACCAATTTCTTTTTTTACTTTTCAAACAACTAATACAACAGTAATAAAATATGAATTATATTCTAGTAAGTATTATAAATGTATAAATTGCCTGGGCCATACAAACGAAGGCTACGTTCTTTCGTTTATAGAAAAACCCGTGACGTCATCTATGTTTACACTATGGTTAACGGATGTCACACTATGGCCAGCACGTGCGTTCGTTTCGGCCATGGTTTCGGCTCGGCTCATACTCTCATTCACTGTAACGTTTTAAAGCCCTGTCGGAGATTTCGCCGCATTGTGAGATAGGAGTCAGGAGGACCATGGACACGTTACACACACCAGGCAAGTGCACTGCAGAGGGGAGGGCTTTGAGCCCCTGTCCTTTTTGAAAATGAATCAAAAGTGCCCCCTCAACATTTATCATTACTATATTGTGGCGAATAAAACAGATTTTGAATTATAATTAATATAACAACGTGTACAAAACAGTAACAAATGGTGGAAAAGCCGTTTATCTTGTCTCTGTCAGTCTGAAATGTCGTTGTCATAACGCGTTGCTATGGGTAGCGTGTGTTCTGCTCAACCCCAGCGCGTGGTGGGAGCGGCGGGACTGGTTGTAACTTGAAAAATAATGCTTTATGTATGGTTCTGTCGATGGATACACGTACACTACAACAGCGATAATAAAAGAAACCGTGGGCAAAACGGTCTATCTTTGTAAACTGTGTTCAATGCATGCGAGTGCTGCCGTATGACCAGTCATTTTCGGCATCATCACTCAGTATATTCGCCAGAAGACGCGAATGAGAACCCTCTGCAGTGAGAGAAGATCTGTCTCTTTGCGCAGCGCGCGCACGTCTCACAGCGCGCAAATATTGAGTTCTTTCAAGTCTTGCGTTTGAACGGATAAACTCACACAAAAAGTATGTCAACATGTCGATCTTGATGAGTATCCATCAGACAGTCTGTATATGCCTTAAGAGAACTTTAGACAGTTGAGAAAGACGATGCATAGCTCTGTATTAGGTCTTAAAGGGGCAGTAGCCTTTACTGCTCTCTGTCAAACAAAAGATAAGGACTCACTCACTGCTCTTGATTAAATAGCTGGTTATAGACTTAATTAATTGAATTCATAAAAACAACTTTTTGCTTTTTAATATTCAAATGCACTAGTCTGTATCACCAGATGCGTTGGTCTGGCAAGAAGTGGAAGCCACTTCAGAGACAGACACAGATAGTTGCGTGTTCACAATAGAGCGTAAAACGACCCCTTTTTACACAATCGAGCGTAAAAATAAGAAACATATCACGGGAAAATACTAAAACGGGAAGACAGCGGGAAAAGAGCTAAAATACGTGAGAAACCCGGAAAAAAAGGGAGGGTTGACAGCTTTGAGTCAATGACAGCTAGCTGGTGGTTGGACACTTTTCTTTAAGAATGCACCGGAAATTTATGCAATAAACATGTTTTTGACAAATATTTCAATTTGTTTGTGGTCTATATAGCCTGCAATTAGCCTACACGCCCGAAGGCACGGCTTGAAGACCCAGTCAGTGATGTCACGATATGCAATTTGTTTAAATTCATACCTACGTAATCACCATCACCAAAAATGTACTTTTTTTTTGTATTAAAATTTGAAAAAAAAAATATAGACATACCTACCGACCCTTTTTAAAAAAAATTTTACTGTTACTGCAAACCAAAATATTTTTAAGGATGGCCTGACTTCAGTGCCGCTCTTTGTTCTTTTCTCAGAGGAAAGCTTAACTCCAAGTCTTCCGGAGGCGCGGGCAGAGCTGATTCGAAAGACCGCCGCCGTTCGCCAGTTTCTGTGTTTACTAGAAGACTGTGTTACTAGAAGCACGCAAACGCAACTCGGCCGTCGTCATTATGGCCCCGCCTGCCGACTCTATAGCCTACCTACACGATGTGATTGGGCCGTCCAGATTCTGAGGAATACAGCTCAGATAGGAATTGAGAGTTGCTAGACCACACTTGCGGGCAAATTAAATTTGCTGCCGCTAGGGTGCGTCTAGATTTCTAGGCTAATCGTCCCCTAAACCCTCATTCACTTTTCCCTACGTTAGACCACTCTTACAGCTCACTTGAAGGAGTAAATGAAAAGGAGTGAATGAAAACAAGTGCATGAAGTCGGACAGCCATTGAGTGTACATCGGCTCAGACATGTCCACTGTGGTTTCGGACACCACTACAAATGGCTGTCTCTTCAAATAATGCCCTATTTAGGGTTAGGGGGCAATTTTGCATTCAGCCATACACATTTTGAAAACACTTTTATCCTCAGCAGTCTGAGGTAAGGGCGCAGAAAATAAATGAGCCAATTTCTCTCACTGAAGTTCAGACAATGTGCTTTTTTTAAAAATCCTTTTTAATTTTTAATAATTTTTATGCTTCCGTTCCGTCTTTAAGGTCAACTCAGCTCAGCCTTTTGAGATGTTATTTGAGGTTATTTACGTTTTTCTGGATTTAAAGGAACAGGTGAAATAAAGAGATAAAAAAATGTTTCCTGCACTTTTTAATAATTCCAACACTGGTGGCACTTTATTTTTGCCTGTTTGTGTTTCTGGATGATATTCATAATGATGTTTTACCAGTGAAATTTGAAGCACAGAGAGAGCAGTGTTGAATATTATATACAGTTCGTTCGTTCGTTTTTAAAAGGCCCTAATTTTATCACTAATTGATCAAAAAATATCAATACATGTTTTTAGGTATATAATTGTCCGGTCCTTGGCCAGTGAGGAGGGTTCATTTACTGGACCCCAAGCAATTTTAGATGAAGAGCCCTGGCTCAGTGAGAGGTGACTGTGGGTGCGTCTCAATCAGCTCCCTAGTCAATTAGCCCATTGACTTATGTCCGGATCAGTGCCCTGAGTAGTGGACTAGGGAGCTGATTGAGACGCAGGGTGTGTCATCCCTCTGCGCAAAAGCACCTTCAGCCTGGTCTGTGAGGGGCGCTAGTGAGTGAAACAGACTATCAAATGAAATGGCTGATTGATACGTACATCTATCAGCACTAAAGTCTTGTTGTGTCTCTTTGTAAAAATGTGTTTGTCTTTGTTTTTATAGGCTGTATGTCTTGTATCTTTTATGGTTGAACTTGCAGTGTGTTATGTGTCTTTTTCATCTGCAAGCAACGTTGTGTGTGTGTATGTGTGTTGTTACTAACCATGTACATTTGTGTTATATTTTTGCTCTTTTAATATCTGGGCCAGGGGACTACAGATGAAAAATAGCCTTTTGGCTAATTCTGGCTTTTTTACTCATGTTTATTCATGTGTTTTTAATTAAATTGCATTGTCCCCTTACGGATAAAGTAATCTTAATTAAGGATGACCCAAAGTTAATATAGGGATTACATTTTCTAATTGAATTAGCATATTATGACGTCATATGGTGGTGACAATCTTGGACTACAGAATTTTCATGAAAAGCCACACGTTTACATGATAAAATGCCTAGACCACTGTCATTGTCATTTTGACTCCCCACCCTGCCTCCGAACTGTCCTATGAATACTTCGACTTCGTTTAACATACCCAGTGGCATAAGACAAAGTCTCCACCACAATACTGTCGCCGCGATCGCGGAGAGGCGCGCGGTCAGAAGACGCTTCATGGCGAGCACGGTAAAAATGCCTCGTTCCCAACACTAACACACCTGCTAACTTCTCGATGAATACTCCGACCCCAGGAAACATTGTTCCCACCACTGACATTGGGCAAAGGACCATCTACTTAGGACCATGCACTTTTCATTGGCCTACCAGCTAGCTCCATTTCCAAATTACAATATATTCAAAACTCTGCTGCCAGACTGCTCACCCACACCAAGCGTTCTGCTCAAATTTCCCCAATTCTGCATGATCTTCACTGGCTTCCTGTGTCTTACCGTATTAAACTCAAAATTCTTCTTCTCACTTTTAAGTCTCTGCATGGCCTTGCTCCCCCCTACCTCTGTAACTTGCTTCTCCCTTTCAACCCTACTCGCTCTTTACGACTCGGTGTTTTTTCACCACAGAAACCAGGGTCTAAATGAAATTCTGGGAAAATATTTCCCCCTAAAAATGGCCCTGCTCTCGAGGTCGTACTTTTTCAAAGTTCAGGTACTTTCGAGGGTGGGACTTGGGCGCTGAACATGCTGATTGGTTGAGCTTGCTGCATTTGATTTCAACCAGCATTTTTAAGTCTTTACTTGTTATTGTTGCAGACAGTGTGTGTCGCGCCAAAATGATTACTGTCCGTCACTGACGGGAGGAGCAGTTGTGTGCAGTCCTACATTACCGGACTAATCTGCCTAGTCTTCACGGTACTTTAGACCGCAGTGGAAATGCAGACAGTAGCAGGTCTAGGGGGGAAAGTTCCTCTAAAAAAAGTTCCTGATACAAAATGTTCCGGGTAATTTCGGTGGAAACCTGGTCACTACAACAAATTCCTAGTATGTGTAAACATACCTGGCAATAGCTCATTCTGATTCTGATGAGCCAATCGAATATTAGTCATCTTCAGATAGTCCAAAATGCAGCATCCAGGCTGTTGACAGGAACACAGAAATATAATCATATTTCCTCGATATAACAAGCATTGCACTGGCTGCCGGTTTGTTAAATACTGCTTTTTGTTTTTAAAGTCCTAAATGGATCAGCTCCAACATATCTCTGAACTTCTGAACTTAAATAACTCTGCTAGATCATTACGGTCATCTAATAAATGATTGCTGATGGCTCCGAGAGCTAGACTTTAGATGAGGGCTGACGGTGATTTTTCTATTATTGGTCCAAAATTGTGGAGTAGTCTTCCTCTCTCTTTAAGACTAGTATCCACAGAGTCTGAATTTAAATCTAAGTTGAAAACCTACTTTTGATTACAGGGTTACAACTGTATTTGATTTTTAATATTGATTTTAAAGATTTCAATTTAGTTTCCGATGTAAACTCCCTTTATTATTGCATTATATTATTTGTTGTATTTGTTTGTCCTCTCGTACAGCACAATGGCCAACTACTGTTTTTGTGCTATATAAATAAAATGTTGATTGATTGATGCATCTGATGATGATAACCTGACAGTATGTTTGTGTGTTTCTTAGAGCTCTTCCCACACCTCCACCGAACTCAAGAACTACAGTGAAAACTAGCACTAGAGCTACACCAGGACCCACTGAGCGGTGAGACTACAACATTATTTTAAACAAGTTTATGAACTGACATCCCAATATAATCAGACTACACTGGTTGCACTCTATGTTTTTGACTCGCTGTTATTTTGTGAAGTGATATTGCATAGACATTATAAATGTACATTTGGTCTTTTTCTATTGCATTAATGCCGTTTATCTTCCCATCTCTCCTCTTTTAGCGAGTGTGTGGACATATTTTGCAGCTCCAGTGGAAGGACGGCTTCCTCTCTGATCATCCTGATGCTTTGCTTTCTTTTGCTGGAGATTTAATCATGACGAATCACCATTATCACTGCTCTCTACATCTGAATACACAAGATTTCAATCTGTCTGTGTTATTAATTATAGGAGGTGCTTGCATATAATCTACAATCAATGTCAATCATAGCTTTAATCAGAATAGTTACCAATATATTATAATTTGTGAGATCTTATTGTAATCAATGTACGATTCAGACATTCCCTGTAGAGGTTAAGGGTAAATATTCACAATATTTGAGCTCTTATTGTAATTATAATATATGATTCACACATTCTCTGTAGAGGTTAAGGGTAAATATTCACAATATTTGAGCTCTTATTGTAATTATAATATATGATTTACACATTCCCTGTAGAGGTTAAGGGTAAATATTCACAATATTTGAGCTCTTATTGTAATTATAATATATGATTCACACATTCCCTGTACAGGTTAAGGGTAAATATTCACAATATTTTCTGTCTTTTCAATGGAATAAATCACTGCTTGATTGTTCTACAACCAATCAGTTTAATCAATAAGCAGGGCTCTCAAGTTTTGAACTGAGTTCAGAGTGAGATTTCGGCCGTGGCGGCAGCAACGGGGTTTGGCTGGGTACGGGGGTCTGATATGAAAAACGACAAATTCGTACAGATAAAAAAATATGCATTTAATTAGTGTGTGTGTGTGTGTGTGTGTGTGTGTGTGTGTGTGTGTGAGAGAGAGAGAGAGAGAGAGAGAGAGAGAGAGAGAGAGAGAGAGAGAGAGAGAGAGAGAGAGAGAGTGGTTAGTGTTGTTTATTGGTGTTGGTAGCAGGTTTTTGAGGCCTTCAGCCCAGAGGTTGGTGGCACCTTAACATGAGCACGGTCGCGCTGAAGTGAGCTGTGGTTTACAACAGAGATTATTTTACTCTCAGATAATCTCAGACAGGCTGCCTATGATTATTGTTTGCTATATCAGTATGGTTGTATTGTTTCCTCTCTTTATGACAGCGGCAGGTCCGGCTCTAGCTCTTTGGTTGCCTTAGGCGAGATGGAGTTTTGCATTTTCAATTCCACATTGAATTTTGCTCCATTCATTGCGGGATATATCATCAAATTGCAATCGCAAGTATCTTAAATGGAAGTTTAAATGCAATTTAGAAAAATAACATTTAAATGATCATTTTGCTACAATTTTTGCTTGAACATGTTAAACACATCTAAATATTTCTGTAATACATTTTAATTTTAATTTTGCAACTTATATAAAGTATTACAATAAACAATTTATGTTTAAATTATATGTTAAAACTAGTGTAGGAAATAGCAAATGTAAATTATATTATTCAATTTGAATTATCATTTTGTTCCAAATGTTGCACACATGGTATGGAAAATGTAAATTTAAATACTGAAATGCATTGCCATTTACATATTGCATTGCAAATTTTATATCGCTACACTTCATCTTCCAATTCTTCAACTTCCAGTTATAACTAAATCCACTGGCTGGTGCTGTGGAGCGAGTTAATAGAAAAATAGATTGCCTAGCAACGAGGGGGAGAGGACGCTGGCGTTGTCTGTTCGCCGCTTTTCCACCCGATTTTAGTTTATATACGTTAATTATAAACTTTATTTTAATTTTATTTTTTGTCATAACTAGTACATTCAGTCAGTGCTAATTTTGGGACATATTGCTTGGCTCTTATCGTCTCGGATAACTCTTCTCGGCTGTTGACAGTTGGCTGTTGACAGTTGGCAGTTTGAATGGACTCCCTCATGACAGGAGAGCACTTTTATACATCTAAAACCTTTTTTTGTACGGATTTTTACGTTTTTTCTCCAAATTTCAAAGAATTTTACTCACCCCTGCTATCTCTTCTAAAATCGGCTGTTTGCTGGAATTGCTGGGAGTTGGTGCATACACTCCTCTGCTATGGTATGGACCATCATCTCGCTGTGCCTGACGGTGTTCCAGCTCTGTGTTTCTATAATGCATAGCGCTAGTCAAAACCATTCAGCGGCCGTCATGAAGCTTAAATATTCCATTCCACAGCTGCTAAATTTCAACGACCGCACATTTCCGGCGTGCATCGCGGTCATTAAGGAACTTGGACTTCTGCGCAGATCTGCATCAGCCATACCATCCATCTGGACCTCCGTCGCACATCTGCAGCGTCATCACAACAGTGTTGCTCTCCGTTTTGGTAACACGTGAATCACCGCGAGATCTCACCAATCTAAACTGGATTGCACGGGAAACACCGCGAGATCTCACCAATCTAAACTGGATTGCACGGGAAACACCGCGAGATCTCACCAATCTAAACTGGATTGAACGGGAAACACCGCGAGATCTCACCAATCTAAACTGGATTGAACGGGAAACACCGCGAGATCTTTTAGCACAGCGCATGACAGAAAACGTGGAGTGGATTTTAGTGTTTTATGGCCAATAACGAGATTCACCACCCCATCAACGCTCAAAATAGAACTTTTTAATGCACAATCCCTCACAAATAAGTCATCTTTCATCCAAGACCACATCATTGATAAGAGATTAGACCTTATGTGAAAGAGACTCTTTAACTACAGACCTTCAGCAATTCTCCTCTGTTGATCTCTCCTCAGTCTCTGAGTCGGTTGACTTCTACAACAAGTCTCTGAGCAGCCTTCTAGATCTTCACGCACCTGTCATAACTAGAATGGTCACCTTCTCGCGCTTAGCACCCTGGTACACCAGCGAACTGCGGAAGATGAAGACGGTTGGGCGTGTACTTGAGAGGCGTCTCAAGCTCTCAGGACTCACTGTTCATAGGCAAGCCTATAGAGATCATCAGAAGGCCTACGCAAGGTCCTTGAGAGATGCTCAGTCACAGTTCTACTCTTGCATCATCAACAATAACCCTGGAAACTCCAAGAAGCTTTTCTCCACTATAAATCACATCCTCAAACCGCAAACTCACTCTTTTTCAGAAGCCACAGAAGAGAGGTGCAATAAGTTCATGACCTTTTTTTAGGAAAGTAGACAACATCCACTTGCTTCTATCTAGCACCTCCGCTCTGCCTGTCCCGTCTGTTGATCCACAGCCAGGGACCTTCCAACATCTCTGCTGCTTCTCCATAATCACACAGCTCGAGGTTGAGGACATCATCAGAAAAATGAAACCATCCACCTGTGCACTGGATCCTTTTCCTACAGCCTTGGTAAAATCTAACCTCTGTGTCTTAAGTCCATTTATTACTAAGATTTTTAATAATTCCCTCCAGGCTGGCCTTGTTACTTCAACTCTAAAAACTGCTATCATCAGACCACTTCTTAAAAAAATCTACTTTAGACCCAGATGTTAATGACAACTACAGGCCCATCTCCAACCTCCCATACCTCTCTAAGGTGCTGGAAAAAGTTGTTGGTGCACAGCTTCAGGTCCATTTGGAGCATAACAATCTTTGAGAAATTTCAGTCTGGTTTCTGCTCATGACACAGCACAGAAACAGCTTTGGTCAGGGTCACAAACGATCTTTTGATGGCGGCAGATGCTGGTTCCCCACCCCTTCTCATCCTCCTGGACTTAACTGCAGCTTTCGATACAGTTGACCATAACATCCTCCTTCACCATTGCATTCCACCATCGGTCTCTCTGACTAACCGGTTTTCTTCTTATCTCACTGGGAGAACTGAATATGTTGCGTTAGGAGAAGCTACATCCCTGTCACACAATGTCACCTGCGGTGTCCCTCAAGGCTCTGTGCTCGGACCCACCCTGTTCATACTCTACATGCTCCCCCTTGGCCGTCTCATCAACCGGCATGGGATTTCTTTTCACTGCTATGCTGATGACACTCAACTTTACTTTAGGACAAGTTCATCTCCCTCTGCTGACCTCACGCCATCCACTTTGATCACTTGCCTGGATGAGATAAAGGCGTGGATGAAGCAAAACTTTCTGCAGCTAAACAGCTCCAAGACTGAAGCTATCCTAGTCGGCACTCCACTTCAGGTCCAGAAGTCCGTTATCACCAGCATTGCTTTCTCTGATCAGGTCATTCCACTTTCCACTTCAGTCACGAATCTGGGGGTCAGAATGGAATCACAGCTTACTTTTGAAGCGCACATCAAACACCTGTGTAAGACCTCCTTCTTCCACCTCAGAAACATTGCCAAACTTCGTCCCATTCTATCGCTGGCTGATGCGGAGAAGCTTGTCCACGCCTTTATCTCCTCCAGGCTGGACTACTGCAATGCGCTCCTTATTGGCATCCCTAGCAAAAATCTCCAGAGGCTGCAGTGTATTCAGAACAGCGCTGCTAGGATCCTCATGAGGGTGCGCAAATACGACCACATCACCCCCATTCTAAAATCACTCCACTGGCTTCCTGTGTCGTTCAGGATCGAGTACAAGATCTCTCTCCTTACCCACCAGTGCATCCATGGTGATGCTCCCTCCTATCTTAAGGAACTCCTCACCACACAAACAGCCACTCGTAACCTCCGCTCTGTTTAGCTGTATCGCCTCAAAACTCCCACAGCCAGTCTCCGTACTATGGGGGATCGGGCATTCTGCTCTGCAGCCCCCAGTCTGTGGAATGCTCTCCCTGACCACCTGCGGACTCCACAGACTATAGATGCTTTTAAGCGTGGTCTTAAAACCCACCTTTTTAGCAGAGCTTTTAATTGACTTGTTACTTCTTTATTTTATTTTATTTTATTTTTCAGTTTTATTTATTTTATTTTATTAATTTACTTATTTATTTATTGTTGTTGATTGTTTTTAATTCTGTAGCACTTTGAGATTTTGTTTAATATAAAGTGCATTATAAATAAAATGTATTATTATTATTATTATTAATAACTCGACTGTATTTGATCACTAATGTCGTCTGCCTCGTGATGTTTGGAATTACTTAGATGAAAATGATCTTTCAAAATGGAGTTACTTTTAATAAATTAATTAATGAAAGTGAGTTTTAAAAAAAAATCCCATCCAAACAGCAGTGGAATGAGGACAGCTGTCCATCACCGCATTCACGAGTGCAGAAGAGCACAGATGGTCACTGAGAGAGAGCGCAATAACGCACGATAGCAAAATGCATTTCATGTAAATCATGATTGAGCTTCCTTTAAGTTTTGTTGAGGGATTAAGAACAGAAAACACAAAGTGCTGTCAGAAACTTAACTTAACACCGTTATCTTTGTGTCTCTGCGTCTGTCATTGGGGCTTCTAGTTGCCAACTAACGGTACTTCAGCGAGCATTTGATTCAATGAGCGAGGCCGTGGCATGAATCACAGAATGTGACGTTGGAATCAGAACCTAAACGTTCTTGGGTGGAGGGAATATCTATATCTTACCCAGATACAGCAAATCTATTTTATGATTGGCTGTTCTGTTAGGTATCTATGTATACTTTTTTATTAGATGAACTGGTGCGTGGCAGGGCCGTCAGAACTATATGGGGTACTCGCTTGATTCCTCTAATAGCGCGCAACTTAGTGTGTGTTACCCTGGCGATTTCTCTGTGTGAGAAATACAAGGTGTGCCGTGTGAGCGTGTGAACGGGTTGAAATGTGTCTCACGCCCAAAGCGTGAGACTTGAGAGCTCTGAATATGACTAAATGCTAAAGTCTGTGTGAATGTGAGAGAATATGCATATACTTTGTGCAAATGTAACAGGATACAAATCATAGTTCAAGGGTTCTTTAAAGAGGTCAACAGTAACCTTGACAGTCAACAGGTCAACCTTGACAACAGTAGAGGCAAAAGGCTACGTGAGTCTCTGAGGACAGATCATGGGACGAATGAGTGCAAACTCTATCAATTTGAACCGGAGTCGGACCCGGGACAAGACGACAGCTCCAACGAAATTCAACATTAAAGGCTAAACAGGACATTTCTGAATAATAATAATAATAATAATAATAATAATAATAATGAATTTTATTTGTAAAGCACTTTACATTTTTACAATCTCAAACTGCTACAAAACACCAAGTGGTAGTAAATAGCCACTTTTAAAAATAAAAATAAAATAAAAATAATATATATATATATATATATATATATATACATACATATATACATATACATACACACATATATATATATATATATATATATATATATATATATACACATACATATATACATATACATACACATATTATATATATATATATATATATATATATATATATATATATATATATATATATATATATATATATATATATATATACACATATAACACAATAAAACCTATAAAACACATTTATTCGAAGGCTTGTGTAAAAAGATATGTTTTAAGGTTTCGTTTAAAAACATCAATAGTCTGTGGGGCCCTCAGGTAGTCCGGCAGGGCATTCCACAGCCTCGGAGTAGCCGATGAAAAGGCCCTACCACCCATGCTGCAAAGTTTTGTTCTCGGAACTTGGAGGGTGTTTGTGTTTGCCGAACGAAGGGTGCGTGAAGAAGTCGGATAGGTGATAAGTCCCTGTAGGTAAAGGGGGGCATGTCCGTGAATATACTGATGGGTGAGGAGTGAAACTTTGTATTCAATTCTCAACAGGACAGGTAGCCAGTGAAGAGATTTCAGGATGGGGGTGATATGTTCATGCTTGCGCACCCTCATCAGGATTCTGGCAGCGCTGTTTTGGATGTATTGCAATCTCTGGATGCTTTTGCCAGAGATCCCGATGAGGAGTGCATTACAGTAATCCAGCCTGGAGGAGACAAAGGCATGGACGAGCCTCTCTGCATCAGCCAGGCTGAGAGTTGGACGGAGTTTGGCGATGTTCTTGAGGTGGAAGAAGGAAGTCTTGCTGAGGTGTTTTATGTGGGTGTCAAAGGTGAGCTGAGAATCCATTTTGACCCCTAAATTATTGACAATTGTGGAAAGGGTGATATTTTAGCCAGAGAAAGTAATGCCAGTGATGATCGAAGAGCGAAGCTGATGTTGCGTACCAATTACAATAGCATTAAATTTGGAACAGTTTAACTGTAGGAAATTGAGGTTCATCCATGTCTCTATCTCCTCCAGGCAGGTGGTCAGTGTGGATGTTGGTAGGGGAGCAGAGGAATTTGGGGTTGTCCGTAGATAAAGCTGTGTCATCAGCATAACAATGGAACGATATACCATGTCTGCTAATGATTTTTCCAAGGGGAAGCATGTACATAGAGAACAGTGTGGGTCCCAGCACAGAGCCCTGAGGAACACCACAGGTGACATTTTGGGTGAGTGATTTGCAGTTTCCCAGGGCAACATACTCAGTTCTACCAGTCAGGTATGAAATAAACCAATTATGAACTTTTTCTGAGAGTCCAATGTTGTATTTCAGGCGTTGTAAGAGAATGTTGTGGTCTACTGTATCAAAAGCAGCTGTTAGGTCTAGTAGGAGGAGAAGAGATGGAGAACCAGTATCAGCTGTCATCAAGAGGTCATTGGTGATCCTGACCAAGGCTGTTTCAGTGCTATGACCAGGGCGGAAACCCGACTGAAACTTTTCAAACAGGTTATTGTGTTTGAGGTGAACATGAAGTTGTGCTGCAACTATTTTTTCTAGGACCTTCGATAGAAATGGCAGATTCGATATGGGCCTGCAGTTGGAGAGAACTTCTGGATCCATGGATGGGTTTTTCAGTAAAGGTTTGATGACAGCAGTTTTTAATGTAGATGGGATCTGACCAACTGTAAGGGAGTGGTTTATGAATTTGGTAATAAAAGGAGAAACAATAGAGAGGTTGGCCTTCAATAGAGTTGAAGGGAAAGGATCCAGAGCACAAGTGGTCGGCTTCATTTTTTTGATGAGATCCTCCACCTGTTCCTGTGTAGCATTTGAGAAGGAACAGAGGGGCTGGACAATCTTCAATGGTGGGTCATCCATTTGAAGGGACAGAGCAGTAGTAGTAGTAAGGTTGGAGCGGATGTTATTTACTTTTTGTTTGAAAAAATGAATATGCATATTACACCTTTCCTCGGTGGTCTCAGAGTGGGAGAATGCAGGGGGTTTAAGAAGGTGGTTTATAGTTGAAAAAAGTTGTTTAGAGTTTCCATGGTTGGTATTAATGATAGTGGAATAATACTGTGACCGTGCGTTTCGCAGAGCTTCTGCATAAGCCCTCTTTTGTTCCCGGTATGCCTGTTTGTGAACAGTAAGTCCGGAGGCCTTGAAGCGCCGCTCAAGGACACGCCCTGCCGCCTTCATCTTTCGCAGCTCGCAAGTGTACCAAGGTGCTGAGCGCGTGAATGAGACTGTCCGGGATATTAGCGGGGCATGGAGGTCCAGAAGACTGCTCAGGGACTGGTTATAAAAATCCACAGAGTCAGCAACAGAAATGAAGTCAGAAAAACTGGAGGAGACAGATGAGATATGTTGAAGGTCCTGGGTTAGGACATCCGCATTGATGTTTTTCAACCTTCTATAGTGGATCTGTTGCTTAGGTTTGGTGTGAGATGACAGAAAGGGCAACTCCATAGCCACAACCTTATGATCTGATACTCCAAGATCATAGACCTGTAGGTTACTGAGGAGGGCTTAGTTTGAGATGACCAAATCCAGTGTGTGTCCCTTGGAATGTGTGGGGACATCAACATGTTGTTGTAGGTTGAGGGTGTCCAATAGCTGAAGAAAATCAGCAGCAGGATGACATGAGGGAGTGTCAACATGAAATTTATATCTCCCAGGATTATGATATTTGTAGAGGTAGTACAAAGTGTAGTGAGAAGATCAGATATTTCGGTAATGAATGCAGAATTGTGTTTAGGGGGCCGGCAGATAAGCACAACAGTCATTGGAAAAGGAGGCTTACATTTAAATGCTAAACACTCGCATGAAGATGTCACAGGCAGCGTAATGCGGGACAACTCCAGGTCCTGTCGGTGGATGACAGCTAGGCCACCACCGCGGCCCGTGCTGCGAGCTGCCTCCAAGTAACTGTATCCGGGGGGACAGGCTTCATTTATGGCAGAATACACCTTACAGTCCAAGTGATGTTTATTTAGACAGCTGTCGCTACACACGTGCTCAAAGTAAATTCCCAACAAAAATAAAGAAATAAACAAAATACTCAAATTAAACAACACAAAACATTAATACTTGTGCTAAGAACAGCAAACTAGGCATTAGGCATTAGGCATTAGGCATTAGGCATTAGGCCTCACCTCACAGCATAGCCATACAAGCTACAGCCCTTGGGCTGTCTCTGGCCCCTTTCCCGAACCTACAAACACTCAGGCTGCGTTCGGAACCGCATACTTCCCTACTATATAGTATGGAAAAAGCAGTAGGCGAGCGAAAAGTATGTCCGAATCCTTAGTATTCATAAAAGAGTAGGCGAGAACTACCAGGCGTTTGGACTATTTCTCGCGAGATTCGGACGTACGTGTACTCAAGTTGCGTTCGAATATGCCTACTAACCTACTATATAGTAGGCGAAAACAGTATGTGAAAGGAGTAGTATGTTCGAAACCTCAGTAATCATAAAAGAGTAGGCGAGAAATCCCCGGATGGCCTACTGCGCTCCGCCCAGATTGTGAAGCGCTCATCGTCGGATACTTTTCTATCCCTGCCTTCCCATAAGGCCACAGGAAAGGATACGTCAGGTGGAGGAAAGCGATGCGGGTGTTTTCAAACGTGAGTATTACAAACGAAAATCACGATTCTCTTGTGTTCAAATCACGTTTGTTGAGCTTCTGTAGAGTAAACTTTTGAATTGTTGAAGGTGTAAGGTTGTCTAAATAGTTGTGATTGTGCTGTAAAAACACGTTTTATTGTGTATAGCTAACAGGGGAGCTCCAGTAACACACATACGTCTCCAAAGTGGATTACATATGCATGTTAAAGATAAAGATAGCCTACTTACTAAATGTTTATTTAACATCTGACAGGAATTTTTGATAAGGATTGCAGATGAGCACATCACACCATAAAATAGACATCTGATACATCTGAATAGATCAGAATGGTGTGTGTGTGCGCTATAATGAAGAGTTCACTGTTGTCAACTCTGCTTACTTTACATGAACCTGAGCAATGTAAATAAACAAATCTACATAAAGTAACTAAACATAACTTATCAATTTAATTTGTCCATTAGTACTGTTGATAAACTGAGGAACATTAACACATCAGCAACTACATTTAAATGTAGTATTGAACATAAATCACATAGGTAACGGTAATCTTGTCTGATGTTACAGGGACAGAAGAGCTCGTGTGTGTGTTTATCTGGTGGAGAGCGGCTGATAAAGGAATGCTGTCATCAAAGGCTTTGATTCAGTATACTACAGAAATGAATAAAACATCTATTTAAATCTTAAGTTGTATTTTATTTCAAACAGTTATTTTAGCACTTTTCTGATTCTTGATGGCTTTGTATTTGCTGCAGAGCTTTTGTGATGGAGCAGGGCCTGCAAGACACGGGTGTCATGTGTGGGGAAAACCTGAAACAAAAATATAAAGTAATATCATTTAGTTACTTCTAATACAGAAATCAAATGACATTGTGCTGTTTAAATGAGTGCTTTTGTATTATGTTTGTGCATTTTTGTAGGATCTGAGATGTCAGCAGACGGGTGTGAGCACTGAGGATCCTGGACCCTCCATCACTTCACCTGCCCTTAGTGCATCATCTGGGCCAGATATTGCTGTGGTCTCTTCATCCTCAGTAAACCCAGAGCCAGTGAGACTTCTAGAAAAAGACCAAAAGCAGTGCACTTATTACAGGGACGATCCCCCTGGAGCTAAGAGCCTTGCTCAAGCACACACTGGTGGTGACGGTTACGGAGATCAAACCAGAAAGCCCACTACACCGCAAAAGTCAAAACGCTATGAGGGACATGATGGATGGCTAGGACAGATGAAGGTGTTCACGCTGGTCAACTGCTTCATGAATATAAAGCTGCAGAACTGGCACACCTGTGTTGAGACGGGCAGCAGATGTGGCGTTCACCTTCTGTATGTGTGATCGTTAGAACAATACATTTGAATAAAGCTTTGTTTCATGTGTTGACTTTTATTCATTTCTTGTGATGTTTACTTTTATTAATTCTTTTACTCATTCATTCATGTTTCCTTAGTTGTCAGTAAATAAAATTATTCACATCGTATTCACATTGGCTGCATTTGTCTAATGTGTATTCATGGCATGCATCGCTATGTCATATGACAAGTTGCCTTTTGTATGTTTTACTAAAACGATATATATATAAAAAGGTAATATAATTAAGTATTGGTCAGCATTTGTCATTATTATTGTAAGTGTTTGTGGGTGTGCTAGCAGTGCAGTTCATTCTGGGGGAAACCTTTTTTTTTTTTTTTTTATAGTATTACTTACGTTTTTCGAGTATACAATCAACAGTTTCCTCCAAAGGCGAGATCTCCGAGCAGCTGAAAGATTTTTCTGAGCAGACATTACAAACACTGAGGGAAACCGCACCGGTCGGGCTGTGGAGTTACTGATGCTGAGCTCTTACTGCACCGGTCACTCATATCTTTTTTTTTAATTGTTTTATAATTGCATGGTGGTATATTTAACAACGAACAATCATAATGATAAAACTAATGGGTTTATGTACATTATATACAGAGAAAAAACAATAACAAGGTTAGATATCTTGAATAAATCATCATAATGCAATACTTTTTATTTATTTGTTTGTTTTAGTTATTTCATAAGCCTGGGATCAAACAGGAGTTAAATTTAACAAGAAAAAGAGGGAAATATAAAGGAGATTTAGCCCACTTTTGCTTGTGGATGACATTTTTTTGCATATAAAATAAAGAAATTAACAACATATTCAAGAGATCACGATTTGGGGTTTTTGCAAGGATAAAAAAGGATGAAACTGTCAGATTAGTAGGGTTAAAATGTATTTCTTATAGTACAATGACAAAATAAATGGGCAGCTGTTTCTTAAAAAAGACCACAAAAAATGAGCACGTTTAAACCAATATACAGATGAATTAAACCTGTCACACGAGTTGTTGCGCTTGTGATATCGTCATGGGTCACATGATAACGTCAACATGGCGCATAAAGTGCGGATCGCCTTAACGAGATCTGGATATATAGTACCTACTCTTTTAGCGCTCGTTAAGTAAGTACTTATTGAAATTGAGTACCTACTCAATGAGTATGCGGTTCCGAACGCAGCCTCAGGCTTGTGTAAGCAAATTTCCCGCCAAACACTCATGGATCATACCATCTACGGGGGTCGACTCAGCTAACACCCCTAACACAAGAATAATGGTTTAGACCAACAGTGCTATCACATTCACATTTAAACATAATTCAAATCATGAATATCATTTATCACACTATAAACAATGCTAAATAAAGAAAATATAACAGGCCACAAAGTCTGGGTTCAATAGCTGCCCTCAGCTAAGCAACTCGGAATGAACCCAAGACTTTAAGACAAATCATAATCATGAAAATAATAAATAAAAATCATGAAAATAATAAATCAAAACAACAATAATTATGTGAACGGATGTTCACGTGATGATGAGCCCTGTGTTCATCATCACAGCAACGCACATTAATAAATCTAGTGCTGTTAAAATGAATTTGCATTAACGCGTTTGCATTAACAGCCCCATTAAAAACATATAATGGCAGCGCACCGCCCACAGGCCGTGATAACTTAACAACTAACATCTTAGTTACATTTTATTTCAAGTATTTTAACCGTAAGGGGTTCACTTGCATGTATTTAAAGCTGCAGTCCGTAACTTTTTTGGGTTAAAGATTATCCAAAATAAATGTTTGAGCAAGTATTTTACTAGCCAATGTTCAAAACGATCTGCTTACCTTACCTCAATTCACAACGGTAAGCTTGTAATGATGTTTTTGATTCCAGTGGTACTGGTGGTTCCCTTTCGAGAGGTCTCTCGTATCGCAGATGGGAAAAGCTCCTTTTGTTTTATTCTATAGAGTATCTATTTAAAACGCAGAGCGGCTGCACAGCAGATGCGGCAGGGCGAGCTATGAGCTGATTGGCTGTGCTGCAGCAACTGCAGGAACCTATGGCAAGGCGGCTGAGAGAGCGAGCCAATAAGGGTCACTGTGAAATCCCGCCCGAAGAGGTCGCCTGAATTAGCATATTGAGGCTATAAAAGACCATGTTCAGCCATAGGATTTCAGATTTAATCTCCTTCAGCGACCTTAGCCTCGCTGATCTTGCTGATTTTTAAACTTCTCTGCAGCCCTGAGGACGCTGGATTCCCGTCTGGACGCCGCCTTCAGCCGCCTGCTGTTCCAGCTGCACCATCCGGCGTTATATCCTTTATTATCTCTGTGTCAGGGTTGTAGTGAGTGGAGTGAGATTTTATTTGATTTTTTCAGGGAGCCGAGGTGAGTAACCGAGTACATTATTTGAAGTAAAATAAACCAGATAATCTACCACTCACTGTGAAGACATCCAAAAACTTCACAAGCATCTGGACATGAGTGCAGAATTGGCAACTGCAGCACTCACTGAAGAAGGTGGCAACAGTACTGAACTATTCTAATCTAGCACATACAACATTGACCAAAATAGTCATCTTCCAACAGAAGACTCATTGGAGAGGTGTCAGATGAAATTGAGTAATTTTCTTGAACGAGATCACTCAAACAGACAGGAAAGAATGGGACTTTTGGAGTGTGAAAAGAAGCTGTTTGACTATCTTGAGCGTGTTGAACTTAAAGGGAAGAGGGGGAGAAAGGTAGCAGGGCTACTGACTCCTGAGATGTCAACTGCAATCAGTCTGATAACTGAGAAAAGACAGGAATGTGGTGTGCCAGACGAAAATGAGTACCTGACGTACCACAGAGGACATCAAAGTCTCCATCGACTTGCTGTGAATGGGGTGCCGAGAAACCTGATGTACGGTCCACTCATCTACGCAAAGAAATGGCATCCACATGCCAAATTGTAAACTTAAAGAACAAGTTCAGCTTGCTGACTTTTTAGGACATGTCATATCAGTTCATGGACAATTCTACCGACTGTCTGAGCCCGCTATACAAAGTTTCCACACATCATCAATAACACTTATTTATGCCATTTTCCGCTGGAGTTTTTTTTCACGTCTATTCGTATCTTTGCATTGACTTTGTATGCAATCTATTTGCGCAAGTTGTGAATTAAATTCACGTTGGGTGTACACACACCATAAAAAGGTCTGCGCGCGTTCTTTTGAAATGCTTGTTTCCCCCATGCTAAAGGGATAGGACTTTTTTTGTAAGCATTCCCTGTCTGTATTTGATTTTGACCGATTAGAGTGGTTGATATATGATCAAATTGTTATATTTAATATGTTAAATAAAATGTTTTTTTGTTTTTATATTTGAATAGTTTTATTGTCTAATTATAGCAAAAGAGCAAACCCCAGGTGGGTTTGTTTACCTTGTGTAATTGATCGACAAGTTGAAATGGTAGAATTGGGAAAAAAAGTCATCTTTTTGTTTTTTGTTATAGATGAGAATTGCTGAGTTTGGTAAAGTATGTAAATTTACTGTAGCCAAAAAGGATTCTATACGTATATTTGTTTGTATAATGCTGGTGAAGTCTTATCTGTAGTGAACTGATTGTGAAGCATCAAGTTAATAAACTAAAATGTATTGAGTGCTAATGGATGTTGATTTATTTTTCACCTCTAGGGGAGCTGCGCCGCACCGGTGAGAGCTGTCTTGTCATGGTTGGAAGCCATTTTGTCATCGATTCTGAGGAAGGCAACTTGTTTAGTCTGTCCATTATGTAAATCCATATATATGAGTGTTTTCTGTTTGAAATAAGATTATTTTTCTTATTTTAAGCAAAAGCTCACTTAATTTTGAGTAATTTTTTCCCAAAACAAGACAATTGCTTTTGCTTGTCTAGTAAATACTTCTTGTTTTAAGAATTTCTAGATATTTAGACTAGAAACAAGACAAAAATACTTAGTAAGAGCATTTTTTTTAGTGTAGGCAACATTTTATAGAAGTTGTAGGTATGGGACCAACAAAATTGCATCTTTGTATTTTTTAGCATATGTTGAAGATGTTCTATCTATGCAGATTGCTATCTTGTATTTTTTGCAGTAGCAGTATTAACATTACGTGACGTGGCATCTGACGCACAGAAGCCAATGGCATATGTCGCTATGCTTAGTGACACACCCTGTGGCACTTCCTGTTCTCATTGGTGTAAACTCCACCCGCTTGGCCACTGCTAAAGGTGTCGGCTTAGGTAAATTAGATCTAAGACAGACGGGGAACCATTGCGTTTGTTTCTTTTCTATTTACATTAGTTATGGGGGGGTTGTCTTGGGGGTATAAGGGCTTGGGTCGCCTTTGTTTCCTCAGTTCATACTCGTGATCGGTACCCCTTACCATCCATTGCTTTTTCAAATTTCTTGCTTTGTTCTGCAAAATGACATGGACCTGTTACTCATCTATCTCCCGTGTGCAGCATCTCCTCGGCTTTATTGATTGCCTGTTTCAGTTTTACAAAACTGAAGACAATACAATATAATATACTTTAAATAAAGGAGAAAAGTGACAAACAAAAATAAACAAAATGTTTTATTCGGTATACTTTATTCTTACAGATTATACTGTCAACTTTTTTGACTTAACTAAAGTAAGAAAATCATGAAACACTATCTAATCTTTAATAGTTTTTTTACACGTTTGTGACTTAAAAATATGTGTAATAATTACTAATAAGTGTTTTTTCGTTGCTCTCATGTTCTCTTTTTAATGAAAGGACATATTATCGATATTGGACAGTAAATCGAGGGGAAACCCATGTGTCCCACCTAAACTCTCTGGCGTTTTAATACTCATATGTATTTAAATGTCACTGTATTGCGGAGGAATTTCTGGAGGATGGAGATGCGTAGAAGGGTTGCTGACCACAGATATCTGCAAGAAAAAGAGCAATAGAGTCAGCTTCTTTGCCTATGGATTATTTATTTATTGAGAATAGTAAACAATTAATGCACCTATTGCTTAGTGCTTTACACACTTACACTAAAGTGAAATAATACATTGAATTGTACTCAAAAAACATTCCACTAAACAAAGTCCAATTCCACCCTTCTCTTACCTCTGAGTTGTCTAGATTGTGAAGATGATTTGGCCTGAAACAACAGGGCTGTGGGTTTACAACTTGTGGAACAAACGGCACCTTTAGAAAAATACACATGTAGAGTTTTAAGCCACACATGCAGTGACACTGGCAGATAGTTTTAATATTACAGGTTTATAATCAATCTACTTCAAGTAGAGTAGAATAAAAGCTAAAGACCTGAAATGTCCTAGTGGGGATGCTGTTATTTGGAGTTCTTAAAATAATTTCACAACTGAAAACTACAGTAGATGTTAATGATGTTTTTGAAGCAGTTAAACTTGGAGGTTTTGTTTGTGCTATTAATACAGACGCTGCTGCTGAACACTGTTGAGAGACTCTGGTAGTTCATACATACAAATTTTGAGGACTCCTGACTTGACACATCACTAACCTGAGGAGAACAGCAGCAGACGGCTTTACAGGTAAATGCTGACAGACAGATGGAGACGATAAACTCAAGGATGGTGAATATCAATGATACACTACTGATTCCCCAGAAGAGAGTCTGAGAGACAATTCAACATTAGCACAAATAATAAGCAGACAATAATTACTTGAGGTTCATACAGAAATACATCATATCTATAAGTCCAACTGGACTGAGTTTACAATTCGATCTGTAACAGTAAGAGATATATAAAGTACTCCTGAAATGTTGGGGAAAGACTGGACGGATGAGTGCAGATTATATCATCCTGACCACACAATGATATTATTGTAATGACTAAATAAATGTGAATATAAAAGTTGGTGACATACCTTATACATGTCCTCAATATAATAACAATAAGAATCGTTGCAGTAACTGTACATGTTAAAGAGCCCTACAATCAAATCCATTAAAAGTATGCCAATGGAAATGCCTGAAGTTATCGCACTGATAATGTTCATTCCAAGCGAACCTTTCACCTACAGGTAGAAAAAAAAACATAAGAGAGATTCGATAAATCAAGAAGAACCGTAGCTTGGTAACAGATTGAAAGGTATATGGAGAGTGATATCTCTATGATTTATCGCATAATAGGTGTGGTATATTCTACCCTTTTTAAGTGGTACACACTTCTAAGTTTGGGTTCTAGATCAATTACGGTCTCATACACTTTTATGGCAGAAAAACATAAGGAAGAAGAAATCAGTGCTCATAGTCAGTGTTGTGCACATACCAAACACAAACCGGAGGGTGAATTCAGCGTGTTTTCTGCAGCAACGCAGAGTGAGCCAGCGATGATATACTGAGAGCAGAGAGACAGACACAAATCAAGACTTCTGCCGGAATATGCAACTCGTGCTACACAACACTTAATTGGATAATTGTTTCTTACGATGATAGATCCCCAGTAAGGAACACCGCTAATGACAAAGATGGAGTCTACATGAATCGTGGACACGATTCCCAACAGGAGAATCAACAGACCGATCATTATCTGGACAGTCTGAGAGGGACAGGAGAGGCTTTAGAAAGCAAGCTAATCGGTTACATGTTGGAGTTATGAACTTGTGCTTGAACTACAAACATATCTAGATATTCTCATCGCATGATTTCACACAATGATTTACGCATTATTTTACTTTTTAAGGTTTGCCACTCTTAAAACAGGTTTATGATTTTACTCTGTAAATGATAAACTTATAATGATCTTATTTTGCTGTTTTTTTCTTACAGTATTAAGGTCACATTCTTCAATAAAATGTGTATGCTTTGTTCATGTGTACTGCTCCTAACCTCACACTAACATACCAACCTGGTCTGATTGGCAAAACGTACCTGTGGCAACGTTTTTGCAAACCACAAAATGCGTAGCAATAGGTACATATCACGACCGTTTCAAAGTGAAATGAACACTAGAGCCAGTAAAACAGCATTTTTATCGTTTTCTTCTTCTTCTTCTTTTTTTACCATAGTCCATGATTTGTAAATGAATACATTTTGGAGTTTGCGTCCCTTACCCAGCTCCATATGTTCGGATTTTCTGACCTATTAAGCTCGATAGCTCAGCTGGTACAGATTTGACCTTGTGATGCTGAAAGCTCAGGAACGAATCCCGTGAAAAACAGGTCACGATAAAAGAGCTCAAAGACGAGTCCAGACACAAGCTAAAATGACACGGACACAATCTTATTTTTGTCACATTTGCTTTTGTTAACACTATCGGGTAGGTTTGGGGTTTAGTGTGGGTGTACGTTAAAAAACCAATGTCACCAGATTCACTTTGAAACTGTACGTGATATGTGCCTATTGGTACGTATTTTGAGGTTTGCAAAAACGTTGCCACAGGTACGTTTTTCCATTGAGACCAGGCTGTAACATACACACATACAAATCAATGATTTGGGTTTATGCACAACTGTTTCACCCCAAGTGCTTTTGGTTGTCCTTTCAGAAACGGCTGAAGAGGTGAAACTCCTGCTGGCTGTTGAACATGAACAGGAGCGGGAGCATTTGTCCCAGCTCCAGCTCCAGCTCCAGCTCCAGCTGCTGTCTGGTTTGGTGGTTGAAACTGGATGACAAGCGTTGAAGAGTTCACGGGTATGGCAGTGTGGGACATTCTTGACTCTGAATCTGAAATCGACCTGTAAAAGAATATAGTAAATCAAGACTAGATATGAATAAAACAGGCTCAGTCGGGTGCCAGTTCTGCTCTGGCCAACGAACAGACAGTGTGTGATTATGATTCTGGCAACATTACAGGTCAGAAGTCATATTAGAGCGATAGATAGTCATACGATCATTTAAAAGATTGGAGTCGTCACGGCAGAGGTTTAATGAGGATGTCGCGTCAAAGCGTTAACTGACGCTCTATATAGTATTACTATTGGTTAAATTATTGTCATCAACTAGAATAACTCTATTAGACGTTAAAATCAGAGAATATGCTATATAACAAACTGACCATCATTCACATTTAAGGCATTTAGCAGAAGCTCTTTTCCAAAGACACTTACAAAGGTGCCCTACCAACCGCCATAGTGAAAGTTCATTCATTAATACAATGAATAAATATATAAATACAATGCAGACATAACACAAAGATAGGCATCTGTATAAAGGTAGTCAGATAGTCATTGTAAGTGTATAATTTGTTGTTTTACCGGTAAAAAAATCTTCTCTTCGGTTGGTTATCACAGTTTGCTCTGTAGTTCAGTATAATGTCATGAGAGTCGGTTTCCCAGAATGAAGGAGAGGCAGGAAGGCACCTGGAGCTCAGGTGGTAAAGCTGCTCCTTCATAAGAAGAACACCACAAAACATAATCATTAACTCAGTGTGCTTGTGTTGCACTTCATACTGACTTATCTATGGGTGATGAAGAATCTGGGCACAAAGGGATACTTTAGTGATTTGTATTGAGAGGTTTGGGCCGAGTCTGCTTCTCTGATCTTCTGGAGCTATATCTATAATGTTTTTTTATCTGCATATTCCTTTATTCAAGCCCTTCCGCTCCTGTACTGGAAGCTCAGAGATCTAAACGTCTCTCCTGTGGAGGGGAGCATGTGTATAATTACTAGGGGTATGAGTTTTAAAATGGACTCTTTACCGGTAGCCAGGAATCGTAGTGTTAGTGACAGCCGCACTGATGGCTCTTCTCTATTGTGAAGAGAAGGCTCTTCCCTATGGCTCTTCTCAATCTTCTCTAGGTGTCCCTTCTTTGGATGAACGGTGTCACTTTTCCAAGCAAGTAGCTGAAATCCTTGACTTCCATCCCGAGCAGATCACGAAAACCCTTTCTGTCACTGTTCTGTAGTGTAAATAGAAGGAAAAAATGTTGGAAAGTCAATATCTTATGTTTAACTTTCTTTATCCTTCAAAAAGGGACATAATGCAAAACTTCTAAATAATTTAAAAAATATATATTGATGCAAAGGAAATGGCATTGCCTTTTCTATGTGTGTACTCTACTTGTGTGTACTCTACATTTGTAAAAGGGCCATGAAACCTTAAACCTAATTTTCTGAGATTTTGACAGAAGTATGTGTGTTGAAAATAATGGAGTAGTTTTGAATGTGGGAGACAAGTAGTTAACTTTAAGCCTTTTCCCTCTATTTTAAATTCATCTTCATGTACTCATCATAGGTTGTGACGGTTTATTGTACTATAGTACGGCGATGACTCATCGCTTTCTCATTTATTCACGAGACTTTATCCTATAAGAAGACTCGTTGCTTCAAGGTCCCGTTCTTCATGATCCCATCTTTCAAACTTTAGTTAGTGTGTAATGTTGCTGTTGGAGCATAAATAATACCTGTAAAACTATAAAGCTCAAAGTTCAATGCCAAGCGAGATATTTAATTTAACAGAAGTTCCCTTTCAAAGCCTCGTTACGTGTTTCTGAAGGAGGGACTTCATAGAACAAGGAAATCCTCAGGCCGTTTTCAGGACAGAGGAAACAGCGCTGTACAGATAAGGACATTGTGTGAAAAATACTGTGTTTTTTTACACATGAAGTATGTTGCACACTGTAAACACAATCAAAGCTTCAAAAACACATGAAAAACGGGACCTTTAGTTCATGACAGCACGCGCTTAATCATTCATGACAGCACACGGATAGGCATTTTCCTCTGACTGACGCAGCAGCGCATCTAACAGTGAGATCGCATACAGTAAGTGAGAGATGCATTGATGGATCAAAAACGAGTGTTTTTTTTACCGCTTTATATGAGTGTCTGCATTGCCTGCGTTCTCTTCAATAGATCCTGAGTCTTCACACACACACGATTCGTCCGCGCTGTGAGTGTAATCGCTCCTCACGGCTATTCAACCCATAGATATCCATAATCAAGGCTAGATGTCTTACGGCGGAGTCACCATCATCATCACCGGCGGCCATCTTGTCACAGGCAGGCTTTCTGTCGGGCTCTGTGGAACCTGATGTAAGATGAGTGATCTGTACGAACATAAATACTCTCATCTCGCTGAAATCTTGACGGATTTACAAATGGTTTGGTTTCTTACAAACATTATTGACATGGCTACAAATCTGGATGCTTTAACACGTTGAAATTTATGGAACGCGATTAGGGCCATTAGTCTTTGACCGAAACGCGTGACTTTTGACCGTGTCAACACGCACTTTGTCCGTGTCAACGAGGCAATTTTGTACGTCTTGGTAAGGGGCTCATCTGGCCGTCCACGACTCTCCATAGCTGAAGAACAGTTGCGCTTTCTGCTAGAATATCATTTTTCAATTTCAAACCAATGGCAGACATCTTGTGTGTGTCCAGGCGCACTGTGAAACGTTGTTTAAGGTGAGGTTATTTTTCTTAGTTTTTCATGCAGTCATTTATATTGGCAATTTCATCAATTCTTGGCATATCGTCAATTTTATTTTGATTTTGCAATAGTGTAATGAAATAAAACAGAAGATGCAATATTTCCTCTTATTTTTGGAATTTATTTTCAGAGAACAAACCTTTATTGTAGTCTTTTAATTAATTATGCCACATTACCAACTGTTGAGATGGTACCAAATCCACTATTACAATTGTAAGTGTTTTCTTTTAATTGTGTATTTCTAAACTGTGTTTTATGCATTTGCATTAACATTCAAGAACATATTGTTATCAAATAAAGTTCTTGCAAAACATCCTCAATAAACTTAATGAGATAGTTCACCCAAAATGTTTAATTCTGTTAAAAATGTTTATTTTAACTCTTCCTCATGTCGTTCCAAACCCATAAGACTTCTGTTAATCTTCAGAACACAATTAAAGATTTTAATGAAATCCGAGCGATTTCTGTCCCTCCCTTGACAGCTACACATCTTTACCACTTTGATTTTCAAAAATAGATCGTAAAACTAATCCATGTGAATTAAGCGTTTTAGTCCAAAATATTAGTTTATGTTTACCCAACGGATGTGTGAGATGATGCATGTTTATATGAATAAAAGACTAAATTCAATCTGTTCATCATGTAAAGAGATCAAGTCTCTTCAGAAAATTTGGACTAAACCGCTCAATTCATATGGATTAATTTTCTATGAATCCATTTCTACACATCTATTTATGAACTTTTTGACATATCAAAGTGGTAGTTGTGTAGATGTCAGTGAAGTGACAGAAAGCACTTAGATTTCATTAAAAAGATCTTCATTTGTGAAGATGAAAAAAACGTTTACGGGTTTGGAACGACATGAGGGTGAGACATTAATGACAGAAATGTAGTTTTAGGATCAACTATCCGTTTAATTAACATTTGAATAAATGAGATTTTTCCCAACCCAAGGTACCCTTTAAGTGCTGTGTTCAGCAGCTCAGTCAGTTCCTCCTCTTCTTTTTTTTATTTTTTTTTATACTTTATGTTTATTATTATTCTCATTTACAAAATTTATAATGAACATAAAACACAATATTAACAAAAGGGGAAAAAATTAATTATACATATCAAATATATGTAATACAGCGTTCACAAATGTAAACTTATAAATGCGTATCAGAATATGTTCTTAAACATCAATGTATTTATACATGCACTTACATGTACTGACCCCCAAATTAAGAAGGAAAAATAAAATAAATAAAAAGTAAATAAATAAACAAAAACAGAACAATTCAGCCAAACAAGCGAGGTTAATCATTCCTATAACAAATACTGTTTACTTAGCTAAGGATACCTTTATGTTCTTTATATATCAACCACTTTTCCCAGTCCCTTTTGAAAGTATTTTTCTTCATCTTTAAAATATATGTAAGTTCTTCCATAACCCGGATTTCTTCAATAATTCCAAACCACTGTATACAGTTCAAGGTAGTATCTTTAAGCCAATTCCTAGTTATAGTCTTTTTGCAAGCCGCAAGAAAAATCTTACATAGATATTGATCACTTTTAGGCACTGTACCTTTAATATTCCCCATAAGTAAAAATAGAGACGTTCTAGGTATTTTATATCCAAACACTTAACTCCCTGTACCTCCTCCCAAAATGATTGAATATTCTCACAGCTCCAAAAGATATGTGTGTGATCCGCTTCTAACTGCCCACATTGTCTCCAGCACACCTGTTGTCTGGAGACTTGTTTGCTTTTAATCTTAGGTGTTATAAAGAAGCGGATAAGACACTTCCAGCAAAATTCCCTCCATATTTGTGAGCTGGTAGTAGTTTGGTGTATTAGCCACATGTCATACCAATCGGTTTCTGTTATTTCAGTTTTTAATTCTTTGTCCCATTTCAATTTTATATATAATGTGGAGGAGGGACTGCTTTGGGTCAACACCTCGTACACAGATGAGATTATTTTGGGTAATGTATGATTATAGGAGTTCATCATCATTTTAGTTAGGGGATGGATATCGTTTACTCTAATTTTCCTTTTTTTGTTGTAATAATCCCTTAACTGGAAGTACCTAAATAAATCCTGATTTCTTAGTCCGAATGTATCCTTTAAATCCTGGAAGCTTCTGATTTCACCCCCTGCAATTACACAGCACAATGCAGTCATTCCCCTGTCCTTCCACTGTTGAAATATTGGGTCCTCCCTTCCTGGTTTAAATTCTTCATCATGTGTAATCCACCTGAGTATTCCAATTTCCTTCTCCAATTTAAAATGTTTAACAGTAGAATGCCAGATCTTCAATGAAAATTTCATTATTGGGTCCAGTCTCTCTTTACTGTGTCCATGGAGTTCACTCTCCCCTATGAATGACTGAGTTTGAAAACCTTGTGTATTTGTTTCTATTTCTTTCCATTTGGCTATGTAACTAGGAGTGCACCAATAAAAGATGGGGCGTAACTGTGCTGCACAGAAATAATTTTTAAAATTTGGAAGAGCCATACCACCTTTTTCTTTAGGTAATTGGAGAGTTGAATAGCGCACTCTGGGTTTTTTACCTCCCCATATATATCTGGATATTATTTTGTCCCATTCAGAGAATTGCTTTGGGGGGATTTCCACTGGTAGGGATTGAAACAAATATAACAAGCGTGGTAAGACATTAATTTTTATTCCTCTTATCCTATCACTGAAGCTCATGGGGTATGTGGACCACCTCTCAATGTCAGTCTTTATATTATTAGTGATTGAATCATAATTAGCTCTATACAATTTTGTTAAGTCTTTAGTTAAATTTACACCTAGATATTTTAGACTTTTCGCCTCCCAATTAATATCATAGCTTTGTTTGAGTTCCCTGTTAGGTTTACAATTAAGCATAAGGATTTGGGTTTTTGTTACATTTAATTTGTATCCGGCATATTCATTATATTGTGCCAGAACTTGCATAAGATCTGTAAAATGTTTTTTGGGTTCAGCTAAATAAATCATAACGTCGTCTGCAAAAAGACTAATTTTGTGTTCTATACCGTTAATTTTGACCCCTGGAATGGACAAGTGTTGTCTGATGTATTGAGCCAGGGGTTCTATATAGATGGCAAAAAGGGCGGGACTAAGACAGCAACCCTGTCTAGTTCCTCTTTCCAGGAGGAAACTTTCTGATAAAGACCCATTTATTTTTACTCTAGCCGTCGGGTTTTGATATATTGACTTGATGCACTGGACAGATTTTACATTAAAACCAAACTTTTCTAGTGATAAATAAAGAAATTCCCAGTTGACCCTGTCAAAGGCCTTTTCGGCATCAAGGCTGATTAGAGCAACAGGAAATTTATTTTGATGCACCCTATCTATTATATGAAGCGTTCTTCTTATATTGTCATATGTTTGTCGACCTTTAACAAAACCCGTTTGGTCCTCATCTATCAAGTCTGATAAGAACAACTGTATTCTAGATGCTAAAATAGAACTATAAATTTTATAGTCTGTATTAAGAAGAGATATTGGTCTATAGTTTTGACATTGTTCCCTGTCTTTTTTCTCCTTGGGAATTACAGAAATTATAGCCTCTTTCCATGATGGAGGAGTTTTCCCCTCTTTTATGATCCAGTTGAAAGTGTCCCTTAGTAATGGCATCAGTTCTTTATAGAAGGCTCTATACCACTCTGAAGGAAATCCATCACTCCCTGGTGATTTGCCTGTTTTTAATTTGCCAATGACTTCTTGTAATTCCTCTGTGGTGATTTCTGCAGTTAGACTTTTATTTTGTAAATCACCAATAGAGGGCATATCTAATTTGTTAAGGAACTCTAGTACTTTAGTTTTATTCATACCCAAGGTCTGTTTATAAAGTTCTCTATAATAATTCTTAAAAATAGTTTCAACATCTTTTGGATCGTATTTAATTTGATTGGTTTTGGGGTCACGGATTTGGGGAATTAAATGGTCAGTTTGTTGCTTTCGCATTCGCCTTGCCAATAATTTAAGTGCTCTTGGTCCTGATTCATAGTAAGTTTGTTTAAAGAATCTAGTCTTTTTCTCTACTTCTAACTGTAATAGGGTGTTTATTTCTTTTCTTAATTCTGCCATTTGAGCCATCACCTCTTTATTTGCGTTATGTTTAAGCTCTAGTTGCTTTAGTTCTGAGATAAGTTTCTCATAATGAGCTGATCTTTCTTTGTTCAGATTGCTTGTAATAGCTATTAATTTCCCTCGAATCACTGCCTTAAGTGCATCCCATAGTATAGAGGGGTCCACCTCACCATTATTATTTTCCTCTAAATACCTTTTTATTTCTAATTGAATTTTTTCAACAATTGATTTATTATTTAATATTCCTAGGTTTAGTCTCCACAGATTGTTTCTTTTTTTTTCCCCCAAAGAGATCTTCACGTATATAGCACTATGATCCGATATGTCTGCTACCCCAATTTGACAATTCTGTATCCGGTGTCTATTTTCTTCTTGTAGGAGAAAGTAATCTATTCTAGAATATACTGAGTATGTAGCAGAGTAGTGACTATAATCCTTCTCTAATGGGTGCAGTTCCCTCCAGACATCTATTAGGCCCATTTCTGAGCATATGTGGTTCATGAATTTTGTTATATGTTTTTGTTTCTTTTGTTGCTTGTAGTGTCCAGGTCATGGTTTAGCACTATGTTTAGATCCCCTCCACATATACAAACACCTTCCATCTCCTTGGCCACAATATCAAATAATACTTTGAAGAATTGTTTATTGCTTTCCGGTGGGGCATAAACATTTACCAAGGTTACCAAGTTATTATTAATTGTTCCTTTAACAATAACATATCTCCCTTCCTTATCCTTTAACTCTTTATGATACTCAAAATTAACATATTTTGGAATTAAGATAATGACCCCTCTCTTACGGTGGTTTGGACATGTACTATAGTAGATATTTTTAAACCCAAATTTTTTCAGTTTTTCATGTTCCTCATTTGACAAATGTGTTTCTTGCAAGAAATAAATATGCTTCTTTTCTCTTTTCAATTTAGCTATCACCTTAGCTCTTTTAACTGGGTTCCCTAATCCATTAACATTCAAAGACATTATCTCAATATCTCTCTTCTGCATTTAACTCTCTACAACAATCCTCGTACAATGATAACCCCACTGGCTAACCTTTGAACTATAAACAGCTATACAATTTTTACATGAACCAAGGAGTATTAAACGAAATGTGTGAACAACAACTGACCTCCAGGTGGTAATGTTCACCCAAAACTTAGGGTTTAGAGTCACTGTCTCCATAGTGAGGGAAAGCCTCAGCTGAACGGAGGGCCCTCTTCTAGATATGAGGTGCAGCCTGCTGTAGGTTATTGCACCCATATCAGAACTGTATTGTCTTAAATGTCTATGTCTCCCATAAGCCAATATGTACACGAAAGCCCCTTACCGCATGATCGCATTATTTTACACATTGAATTGCAGTGTCCACAATCGTTGCCTCTTCTCAACTGTATGATTCAGTCCCTTCTTCACGTCGTCACATAGAGGATCTCTTACAGATTCGCCGGGCTCGTCCGCCGAAAATCCTCCAACCGTTTCCGTGCCCTTCTGCTGGCCTCTGTTCCCCGCTCTCTGCCGACCCGCTGCCATGCTAAACTTTTCCGTGCCTCGATTCGTTCCTTTAGCATTGTTGGGCCCGCTGCATCTTCAGAATCGTCCACTTCATACCCTCTTTCACGCAAATCTTTCTCCACTTCTTCCGCTTGGTTGTACGTTTTTACTCCATTGTTCCAATGTACCCTCATCTTAGTGAACGGAGTCTGAAAGCGGATCCCCGCTTCTTTCAGGATTTTCTTCGATTTAATGTACGTCCTGCGTTGCTGCACCACAGCCGAGGTGTAGTCGTGGTCGAAGAAAATTCTTCGTTCTCCGAGTGTGATTATTTTCTTCTCCCAGGCTCTTCTCAATACTTTCTCCTTTATGATGTATTGCAAGAAATTCGCCACGATAGCCCTCGGGGGTTGATCTGCTTTAGGTTTCGGTGCCAGAGCCCTGTGCGCCCGCTGAATTTGACAGTCGATATCAATGTCAAGTTCTCTCCGGATAATTTCTTCAACTAACTGAATAACAGACCCCTTCTCAGTATCTTCCGGCACTCCGAAAATCCGCAGATTATTCCTTCTGGACCGTGACTCGAGGTCCGTCAGTTTTTCCGTAATCTTTTTGTGTTCTTGTATAAAATCGTGTAACAGACTCTCAGTTTCGGAGTTCCAGTGCTCCATTTCTTCAACACGCGACAACGTGGCCTCAACTTTTGCATTTTGTTCCTTTATTTCTTGTGTTGTTATTGCAAATTTCTGGTTGATGTCCTCTTTAAACTCCTCTAGCTCGTTTTTCATCTGGGTTTTAAGTTCATCTTTAAACGTCACGAACTCTGTTTTCAGCTCGTTGCGGAATTCCCGTATCTGTTTACTTATACTGTTTAAACCCGCGCGCAGTGAGTCTGTAGTTTCTCCGTCGCCATCTTCCTCTTTTTCTTGCATGCTGTCTGTCTCTGTTCGTTTGGAGTCTTTACCTTGCTTTTCGGGGTTTCTTTTAGCTTTAGATTTGGTCCCTCCGCTCATCTCTCAACGTTCGAAGATTCACTAAAAGTATATATCGAGTTTGGCGGAGTTATTTAAACTGACTTGAGGGAGCTCGCTGCTTAACCTGCCATCGTGTTTCGCTACCCAACAGGAAGTTCCTCCTCCTCTTCTTGAATGCCTCGAGGCAAAAAGAGCACCATGCCACAAGTTCAGGCAAATGGAAGCCGGCGATCTTCTTGGGTGTAAAACTCAATTCTCGCTTCTCCAGGGAAGCCCAATGGGGGAATGCTGTCTGCGCCAGTAATAAATACCAGCATCTCCTCAAAGGTGAAATTAAGAAAAGAGGGTGTAAAAAAAAAAAAAAAGCAATATTATACAGCTCTGGAAACTCAATTCTCGGTTCTTGATTGTAGAAAATTGAGTCCACAAGCAGGGATCTGAAATATCTGGATTCAGAGACAGAAGTAGACAGGGGCGGACTGGGACCCATTTTCAGCCCAGGAGCCCAAGACAGTGACAGATCTGTGCTTACTATCCTGTTATTTAAATAGGAAAGTCACAAGGCTAAAATCACTGAAATGTAATTGAAACAGATAATCAAATTAAAAACAGTGATCTGCATAAAAAATAATTCCTTCAATGTAAGGCACTTTGGATAAAAGTGTTTGCCAAATGCATAAATTTAACTTTACATATATATATATACTACTATATTCACTGTAAGTTACCTTGAGTCACTATGTTCTGTCTGCTCGTTTGTCTAGAAAAAAAATATCTGTTTGTTTGGCACATTTGACCGCGTCATCCTCCAATGCCTTTCTTTTTTCACCTGGCTTTTTCAGCTCCCCTGGCAACTTTTTACCATCCATTTTATCCTTCCGTGATTAGCTTATTCTCTCCACAGCATTAAATTACAATTTTGAGTAGCCACCACCAATGCTAGAGAGAGAGAGAGAGAGAGAGAGAGAGAGAGAGAGAGAGAGAGAGAGAGAGAGAGAGAGAGAGAGAGAGAGCTTTGACAACAGAAAACAGCATTTTTTTAATGCACTGTCTGATGATCATGCGCTGCTTTAAATTGAAATCTAGTGTCATTAGCGGCGCTGTTATATCAGTTACACAGTAACTAAACACATATAGACATACAGAGAAAATTAAGAGAACAGAATAATGAAGCAGCCGAGTCTGCCGGCTTAATTTATGAGCGGACAGAGCGGCCCACTGGGAATTCTCCCAATGGCCACTCCGCCCCTGGAAGTAGAAGTAACGCGTTACTGTAATCCGATTACTTTTTCAAGTAACGAGTAAAGTAAGGGATTAAAATTGCAAAAACAGTAATCAGATTACTGTTACTTTCCCGTAAGCAAACTGCGTTAACCGTGATTTTGTTTCGTGAGACGTCTCGTGAGAGAGAAGGGCGTATGAGCACCGCGACGTCAGTAACACCGACGTGTGTAGTGTTGAACAAGAGACAACATGGAGCACGGGAGAGAGCAGACCCTGCAGCTAATAAATGATGAATAATTCATATTATTCAAATAATTTTTGATAAACTGAGGCAGGCGGATGCTGCTCACATCGGCGCTTGTAAACGAAACGGCCTACACAATCTAAACAAATAAAAAATAAAACAACATGCAGGTTGTCTTATACCGCAAAAAAAAAAAAAAAATATATATATATATATATATATATATATATATATATGCTGGAATATGCAGAAATATAAGTTAACAGAAGAAAGACTTTCTTTATTTCATTAAAATATGGTGACATGTGCAGAAAATAGATTTAAATGTTCAACAATTTTCTTCCAGTCTGAGACTGTTCCATTTAATTTAATTTTTGCCTGATGCAATGTGGATAAAGTTCAAATATTGAAACTAAAAAAAAAGTTTAAAAAGACAATGTTTTATTTCATTCGATTTTAGATGATGACTGTGGCAAGGGGGGCGTGGTTCAGCGAGGTCTGCAGCGGGAGAGAGAGCCGCGGGACGAGCGGTAAGTGAGTGGGTTGGACGCAGATTAATAACACCTGTCTCTTGTTCCAGTAATGAGCGCGGAGACGGGATAAAACACCAGCGGAACCAGAGACCAGGGAGAGAGAGAGTCAGGACGGTTGATGCCAAACCCCCACAGAGACTGAGTTACCGGAAGCCGGAAGTGCCGACCCGGAAGTGATCGTGTGTTTATGTGAATCCACACCGCAGTGTGTGTTATTGAAAGTTTTGAGTTAATAAACAAGCATCAACCGTCTAGCCGACCCCCGAGTCCTCTTCCTTCCTCATCCTATCGAACTTTGCTACACTGGTGCTGAAACCCGGGAAGGAAGTAGGACAGCGCCGCCGCCATGACAACGCCCTCCGCCTCGCCATTTGGCTGGCCTGCTGGCGGTGCGGCGATCCGGATCATTTTGTGGACCGATGTCCGATGATGGACATCGGAACAATGATCCGGATCCCGAACGTCCAGCGGACCACCCCCGATCAGGCAGGAGAGTACCAAATTCCTGTGAGTATCAAGGGGGGTACATATCAGGCCTTGGTGGATTCAGGATGTAACCAAACCTCGATCCATCAAAGCCTGATGCAGCCTGGGGCATTGGATACAAGCCGCATGGTTAAGGTGCGGTGTGTGCACGGGGATGTGGTGGAATACCCGGTTGTCCCAGTCACGATACAGTTTCGGGGGAAAAAGCATAGTATAGAGGTGGCGGTTAGTCCACACCTCCGGCATCCGCTAATTCTGGGGACAAATTGGCCCGCCTTTTCGGCTTTATTGGGGTCGTTATGCGCGGATGCCGCTTGGGAGAAGAAGGCGAGGAGACTGAGACGGGACCCTTGGGGACAGCTTCAGCGGAACCGAGCGGGATCGAGAGACTGATTCTCTCGGACTGCGATGACTTTCCGCTGGAGCAGTCACAAGATGAGACCCTCAAAAATGCCTTCCAACAGGTCCGATCGATTGACGGTCAGTCTCTCCAACCTGCCTTGCCTGTCTCGTATCCATATTTTGCCATAATCAAGGATCGGTTGTATCGAGTGACCCAAGACACTCAGACAAAGGTAGATACAACCCAGCTGTTAGTACCAAAGAGCCGCCGGGAAATGCTTTTCCAGGCGGCTCACTCTAACCCAATGGCGGGCCACCTGGGACAGGCGGCCACGCTGAATCGTTTAATGACCCGATTTTTTTGGCCAGGCATTCATGACAATGTGCGCAGGTGGTGCGCGTCTTGTCCGGAATGTCAGTTGGTGAATCCACTGGCCGCCCCAAAAGCGCCATTGCGCCCCCTTCCATTAATGCAGGTCCCCTTCGAGAGAATTGCGATGGACCTCATCGGGCCATTAGAGCGATCCGCACGCGGACATTGTTTTGCGCTAGTTATCGTGGACTACGCAACACGATATCCGGAAGCAGTGGCTCTCCGCAACATCTCGGCGAAGAGTGTTGCGGACGCACTGTTTCGTTTAATCTCCCGGGTGGGGATTCCGAAGGAAATCCTCACTGATCAAGGCACGGCGTTTATGTCACGCACGTTAAGCGAATTGTACGGATTATTGGGCATTAAATCCATTCGAACCAGCGCCTATCACCCACAAACAGACGGCTTGGTCGAACGATTTAATCGCACTCTTAAATCCATGATCCGTAAATTCGTACAGGAAGACGCCAAAAATTGGGATCGGTGGTTAGAACCCCTCTTATTTGCTGTGCGAGAGGTCCCGCAAGCCTCCACGGGGTTTTCCCCCTTCGAGCTTCTCTACGGTCGGCAGCCACGGGGGGTGCTGGACGTCCTACGAGAAACTTGGGAGGAGGGACCCTCTTCGGCCAAAAACGAAATTCAGTACGTCATGGACTTGCGAACAAAACTCCACACCTTGGGGCGGCTATCTAGGGAGAATTTGTTGTAAGCCCAGGACCGCCAGAGCCGGTCATATAACAGGGGTACAAAACTACGCAAATTCACGCCGGGAGAGAAAGTGTTCGTTCTACTCCCGACGTCGAGCTCAAAATTAATGTCAAAGTGGCAGGGGCCGTTTGAGGTCGCACGACAGATAGGAGAGCTCGATTATGAAGTGATACGATCCGATAGGAACGGGGCACGTCAAATATACCACCTCAACCTGCTAAAAAAATGGAATGAGGTGGAATCAGTGTTGTTGGCAACGGTGATCGGGGGAGAGGATGATCTCGGGCCAGAGGCGAGCATTAAAGCGCAAACAGTCGCGCTGGCCCCGGGGGGAGATCACCTCTCACCGTTACAACTCACTGATTTATCGAAATTGCAGGCGGAGTTCGCTGACGTGTTCTCGCCCCTACCGGGACGTACCGACTTGATTCAGCACCATATCGAGACCGAGCCGGGCGTGGTAGTTCGCAGCCGGCCGTATCGCTTGCCTGAACACAAGAAAAAAGTAGTTCAGGAAGAATTAGGCGCAATGCTCGACATGGGAGTAATCGAGGAGTCCAACAGTGACTGGGCGAGCCCGATAGTTTTGGTCCCCAAAACAGACGGCTCGGTCAGGTTCTGTGTGGACTACCGCAAGGTGAACGCTGTGTCGAAATTCGACGCGTATCCAATGCCGCGGGTTGAGGCACTCGGTTAGGCACGGCTCGATTTTATTCGACACTGGACTTAACAAAGGGCTATTGGCAGATCCCCTTGTCTCCATTGTCCAAAGAAAAGACAGCTTTCACCACGCCGTTTGGATTACACCAATTTGTCACGCTTCCTTTCGGCTTGTTCGGGGCGCCCGCAACCTTCCAGCGACTCATGGATAGGATTTTGCGTCCCCATGCTGCATATGCTGCTGCGTACCTGGATGACATAGTGATTTATAGTCACGATTGGCAGCGGCATATGCAGCATGTGAGGGCGGTCCTGAGGTCGCTGAGGGGAGCGGGGCTCACGGCCAATCCAAAGAAGTGTGCGATTGGGCGGGTGGAAGTAAGGTATCTGGGCTTCCACTTGGGTCATGGTCAGGTGCGTCCCCAAATTGATAAGACTGCCGCAATTGCAACCTGTCCGAGGCCCAAGACCAAAAAGGAGGTAAGACAGTTCTTGGGGCTGGCGGGATATTATAGACGGTTTATACCAAATTATTCGGACCTCACCAGCCCTTTGACTGACCTTACTAGAAAGGGGCTCCCAGATACGGTCCAGTGGACGGAGCCGTGTCAACAGGCTTTTACCCAAGTGAAGGCTGCTCTATGTGGCGGGCCGCCTTTCTTGTTGCAGACTGACGCGTCGGACAGGGGGCTGGGCGCAGTCCTGGCCCAGGAGGTGGAGGGGGGAGAGCGGCCGGTGCTGTACATTAGCCGTAAGCTCTCTAAGAGGGAAGCTAAGTACAGCACCATAGAGAAGGAGTGTTTGGCCATCAGATGGGCCGTTCTCACTCTCCGCTATTACCTCCTGGGGCGGGAGTTCACTCTCTGTCCGGACCACGCTCCTCTCCAATGGCTCCACCGCATGAAGGATATCTCGCTCTTCAGCCGTTTAAGTTCAAGGTGGTCCACAGGCCGGGTGCTCAGATGGCTGTGGCCGATTTCCTCTCCAGAAATGGGGGGGGGGGGGCTGCAGGCCGGACGGCTCCCCGGCCTGAGTCGGGCGGTGGGGGTATGTGGCAAGGGGGGCGTGGTTCAGCGAGGTCTGCAGCGGGAGAGAGAGCCGCGGGACGAGCGGTAAGTGAGTGGGTTGGACGCAGATTAATAACACCTGTCTCTTGTTCCAGTAATGAGCGCGGAGACGGGATAAAACACCAGCGGAACCAGAGACCAGGGAGAGAGAGAATTCGGACGGTTGATGCCAAACCCCCACAGAGACTGAGTTACCGGAAGCCGGAAGTGCCGACCCGGAAGTGATCGTGTGTTTATGTGAATCCACACCGCAGTGTGTGTTATTGAAAGTTTTGAGTTAATAAACAAGCATCAACCGTCTAGCCGACCCCCGTGTCCTCTTCCTTCCTCATCCTATCGAACTTTGCTACAATGACAAATGCAGAAAGAATGTTTTAGGCTGAAAGGTCTTGCTTTATAGCGTATTCAGATCATGTTTTTGAAAAATAACTTAGCTATTAATTATAACTAAGTAACTAATTACTTTTGAAAATAAGTAATCAGTAAAGTAACTGGATTACTTTCTTGGAGAAGTAATCAGTAATCAGTAACTAATTACTATTTCCAAGTAACTTGACCAACACTGGCCAAGGGTGCCGATATTAGTGAAGGCAAGGGCACTAAAATAAACATGATTATAACTGTAGACTGATTAAAATGTAAATTATTTTGAGTTTTATACCTGAAGTAAATGTAGTGTTTGATCACCTGACCATAGATCCGTCTCATATCCTTAGGTGCTGCATTGTAAATTCCAGGGACACCACAGTCAGCAATCCAGTCTCCAAGGCTTGACACTATTCCATCTATGTCTTCTTGGGTCTGACAAAAAAAATACCTTAAAAGAAAGAAATAAACTCCATTACCCTAACAAATCATGAATGCCTTCTTTTTGAACTGTGTGAAGATGCATACCTGTCGCACTTTATCTTGAATTTCGCCATCTGGCAGGTTATGCTAGTCAAATTCTTCTGCAGAATCTGCTTGGCCACACATTAGTTTGAATAATGTGCTATCTAGTGCTTTAAAACCTGGTCCACCATGCATGAGAGACCAAGCAATTAGCTTTCTCCCGCTGTGTAATACCGCTTCATATCCACAGCTACTTGGTCATAGGTGAAAAACATCTGGCCTGTTTTCTCCTCAAAAATAATGACTGCACATCCTCCATCAAAAGCCTAGAGAAATAAATAGACCAAATACAATTAAATTATTGAATTGATATTGAAATGAAAGCCTAAAATTTGTTCTTATTATTTTAATAATAATGAAGTCATAATGTATAGTCTTTATAGCAAAATAAACAATATGACGTCAGGTTTTATTTGGACTAGTGGCCAGCTAAATATGCGTGTTCCAATTTAATACACAGCTACACCAAATACATGTGGTCATGAAGTACTGATTTAAGTTTTAAAAAAATTATACATATATATATATATATATATATATATATATATATATATATATATATTAAATGACCCGTTTATTATCTTAAAAATTATCCTAAGAAAATGAAAATAGTCCATTTCAAGGTGCAAAACAGTTGGCCATGCAACAAAAGGACCACTGCCACAACATTACAGTAGTGATAATATTGTAGTACTTTGATGTCATATTTACAACCATATTCAAATGATAATTGAGACACAGGATGGCACCAGTTTCTATACTGTGGTGTAATATAAGACACATAAAAGAAACACCATTTCAGTTACCTAATGAGTGGTTAGCATTGCCATAAACAACGGAAAACATTATATAATATCTGAATGCAATAAGGTATTTTTTTGTATATTTGCTATATTAAAAAAAGACATCACATAATATTTGATAAATATATTATTAAATATGACAAATAGGTAAGACTAACCTGAAAAATTCTCTTCTAGGTCCCCCATAGTCATCAGCACTTTCACCAACAAATTCGATTTGTGGGGATTTGTGCCATGCAAAGTAGCTAGTTTTCAGTGCAGTACACACACTATGCAGAATTTTCCTTCTTCTGGCCACTACAATCACCCTTTCTTCCAAATTAAGATTTTCCCTCTGAAATGTTCTGATGATGTCAGCAGCAGTAACGTCATCCTAAGTCATTACAATAACAAAAAAATAAACTTAATAACATAGCTTATTATGGCTTTTTAAAAGTATGGTTGCATACTTACAACAATTTCATTGTTAGAATAAACCGGTGAGGTCAACATGACTACATCCTCCTTATCTTCAGAATCTAATGCATAAACTTCACTGTGAAGTACAAAAATTGAGGTATTTCTTTAATTGCACAACTTAGTCTAGACACAACATCCTGATCAATGGAATGGATGGGACTTGAGATGTTTCCTGCGGCTGTGTTGGAGTACCCAACATCCTGATCAATGGAATGGATGGGACTTGAGATGTTTCCTGCGGCTGTGTTGGAGTACCCAACATCCTGATCAATGGAATGGATGGGACTTGAGATGTTTCCTGTGGCTGTGTTGGAGTACCCAACATCCTGATCAATGGAATGGATGGGACTTGGGATGTTTCCTGTGGCTGTGTTGGAGTACCCAACAACCTGATCAATGGAATGGATGGGACTTGAGATGTTTCTTGCGGCTGTGTTGAAGTACCCAACATCCTGATCAATGGAATGGATGGGACTTGAGATGTTTCCTGCAACTGTGTAGGAGTACCCAACATCCTGATCAATGGAATGGATGGGACTTGAGATGTTTCCTGCGGCTGTGTTGGAGTACCCAACATCCTGATCAATGGAATGGATGGGACTTGAGATGTTTCCTGCGGCTGTGTTGGAGTACCCAACATCCTGATCAATGGAATGGATGGGACTTGAGATGTTTCCTGCGGCTGTGTTGGAGTATCCAACATCCTGATCAATGGAATGGATGGGACTTGAGATGTTTCCTGCGGCTGTGTTGGAGTACCCAACATCCTGATCAATGGAATGGATGGGACTTGAGATGTTTCCTGTGGCTGTGTTGGAGTATCCAACATCCTGATCAATGGAATGGATGGGACTTGAGATGTTTCTTGCGGCTGTGTTGGAGTATCCAACATCCTGATCAATGGAATGGATGGGACTTGAGATGTTTGCTGCGGCTGTGTTGGAGTACCCAACATCCTGATCAATGGAATGGATGGGACTTGAGATGTTTCCTGTGGCTGTGTTGGAGTACCCAACATCCTGATCAATGGAATGGATGGGACTTGAGATGTTTCCTGCCGCTGTGTTGGCGTACCCAACATCCTGATCAATGGAATGGATGGGACTTGGGATGTTTCCTGTGGCTGTGTTGGAGTATCCAACATCCTGATCAATGGAATGGATGGGACTTGAGATGTTTCCTGCGGCTGTGTTGGAGTACCCAACATCCTGATCAATGGAATGGATGGGACTTGAGATGTTTCTTGCGGCTGTGTTGAAGTACCCAACATCCTGATCAATGGAATGGATGGGACTTGGGATGTCTCCTGCGGCTGTGTTGGAGTACCCAACATCCTGATCAATGGAATGGATGGGACTTGAGATGTTTCCTGTGGCTGTGTTGGAGTATCCAACATCCTGATCAATGGAATGGATGGGACTTGAGATGTTTCCTGCGGCTGTGTTGGAGTACCCAACATCCTGATCAATGGAATGGATGGGACTTGAGATGTTTCCTGCGGCTGTGTTGGAGTACCCAACATCCTGATCAATGGAATGGATGGGACTTGAGATGTTTCCTGCGGCTGTGTTGGAGTACCCAACATCCTGATCAATGGAATGGATGGGACTTGGGATGTTTCCTGCGGCTGTGTTGGAGTATCCAACATCCTGATAAATGGAATGGATGGGACTTGAGATGTTTCCTGCGGCTGTGTTGGAGTACCCAACATCCTGATCAATGGAATGGATGGGACTTGAGATGTTTCCTGCGGCTGTGTTGGAGTACCCAATATCCTGATCAATGGAATGGATGGGACTTGAGATGTTTCCTGCGGCTGTGTTGGAGTACCCAACATCCTGATCAATGGAATGGACGGGACTTGAGATGTTTCCTGCCGCTGTGTTGGAGTACCCAACATCCTGATCAATGGAATGGACGGGACTTGAGATGTTTCCTGCCGCTGTGTTGGAGTACCCAACATCCTGATCAATGGAATGGATGGGACTTGAGATGTTTCCTGCCGCTGTGTTGGAGTACCCAACATCCTGATCAATGGAATGGATGGGACTTGAGATGTTTCCTGCGGCTGTGTTGGAGTACCCAACATCCTGATCAATGAAATGGATGGGACTTGAGATGTTTCCTGTGGCTGTGTTGGAGTACCCAACATCCTGATCAATGGAATGGATGGGACTTGAGATGTTTCCTGCGGCTGTGTTGGAGTACCCAACATCCTGATCAATGGAATGGATGGGACTTGAGATGTTTCCTGCGGCTGTGTTGGAGTACCCAACATCCTGATCAATGGAATGGATGGGACTTGAGATGTTTCCTGCGGCTGTGTTGGAGTATCCAACATCCTGATCAATGGAATGGATGGGACTTGAGAAGTTTCCTGCGGCTGTGTTGGAGTACCCAACATCCTGATCAATGGAATGGATGGGACTTGAGATGTTTCCTGCGGCTGTGTTGGAGTACCCAACATCCTGATCAATGGAATGGATGGGACTTGAGATGTTTCCTGTGGCTGTGTTGGAGTACCCAACATCCTGATCAATGGAATGGATGGGACTTGAGATGTTTCCTAAGTCCTGAGTAGCAGCCGGCTGGTCAGTTGAAGATTCAACACTGGATGCAATTAGTCCCTAAATAGCATTATAATAATAATATAGACATTAGTTATTTTTTCTTACTTTTAGAAAAAATAAATAAGTTGAACTTACCTCTATTTGAACACCTGACATCCAAAGGTTGAGGGCCTACTAATTTCATGATCTAAGAGGCTACCATCAACGCTAAGTATAGTGTTCAATGACCAGGACAGCTGCACACAAAATACTTCACTGGCCATGTCGTCTGAGCCAGCAAAGGCAAACAGATCCTTTACAACACATGAACAATATGTAAATATAGAAACAATAAGCAAATATAGAAATTACAAATCAGAACTATATCATGAATATACCGAATGTGCAGAAAGAACTTACAAATTAGCCAACACAAAATACCTGAATCGGTTGAGAATCAACATATTTCCTTGTTTTCCCGGTGCCATCAGGGGACTGAAACTGTATTGCAATGCCTTGCTCCAGCTCAACAATCTGACATACATGTGCCCTCCTTTCAGCAATTTTCTTTTAAAAGATGTATAAATGTTACTTACTTACTTGAAACTAATATATTTAGCTATAACTAATATCTGTAACTATATACATATGTTTTATTATACTTTTCAGAGGGCCAACATTCCTGTATTTAAAATCCTTTTTTATTGATTTCATGTGATATTCTAATTTTCTGATATTTTGAATTTGGGGTTTTCATACTTTTTTATTTCAGCTGTATATACATACACACATGTAACCCTGGTTTACTGTTATATGCTCTGTTCTCACGACTCTCCACTCTTTCACGTTATCGCGAGATTTGTACAAGTATCGCGAGATTTGGCACGGAGATCGCGTCATTTCCCTTTAAATATGGCCGCGCGCTGTTAGTTTGTGTGTGTGTGGGAGTCGACGTGTTGAGCTGCTGCAGGTAGGCGTTTAACTATGTAAACGTATTCTATTAATCATTATACTGCCGGTTTTGAACTGTTATGCCTGCCAACCTCTTTAGATGCCTCCATTTATGTTGAGACTGCTGTATTGAGTGACTTAATCATACGAGAACTGGTGAGTGTCATTGTTTGTATCATATAGTGTTAAAGAGCTAATGTTAGTACTTGTGTATGGTATATAGATTTATTAGCCGGTGCTGGCGCTGGCTGTATCAATTTATTACTTAATCAGAATATATTATGTGCTTAATTGTATTAATTTTATATAACTGATGCACTAAATATTTAATGACATTTATAGCAATATTGATGTTTGATTGTGAACTGGTTCTAATTAATGCTGAGATGTGTTTTGGAATTATTGATGATATTGTCTATTTATAGAGTACTCTTGTTGACTGCTATATGCAGGATAAAATTGAATCATGTACATGGTGATGATGATTATGATATGATGTGACATTATATAATTGTTACTTATTGTAATGCTTAATCAGTGTTGCTCATTGCTTGGTCCTGTTTATACAGGCCAGGTTTCTTGTATGGATGGCGAGCTACTAGGCCCTGAACCGAAGATTGAGTGCAAGCATTTGCCGGTGTGGTAGGAGGCGCTGCAGCTGCTCCCCTTACACATCCCCGCACACCAATACACACATTCCTACATTATGGTTCTTTGAATTTAATGAACTGATTGACCCAGTGTGCATTGTGCAAGGACGGTTGCAGCTTTTAATCATTTGAATGATTGTGTATGACTTGAGAAAACAACACTTAGATTTGTTTATTAACAGTTATGAACTCATTACCATCTTTGTGTACATGTAAATATTGAAACTGTCTGTCAGCTTATGTCACTATAATATACTACACTTTTGGGTATCGCAACCACGTGTCTGTGTCTCATTGAACACGCCATTTTCCTCCCTGAGCTGAACTTAGTCTTTCTGATACTGGTCCACTATTTTAATCTATTATTGCAGTAATCATACGTGTTACATTTGGCGAGCCAGCCAGGAGGAATTGGGGTGTTTAATGTACATTGAGTTGTTAAATTGAGTTATTTCAGTTCTGTGAAAATCATGGATGTGTTTTTGAAATGTGGTATTAAATTACCAAATGCTGTACTGGTGGAAGGCATAACAGAACCGGGAGGTAAGGAGGTCATTGAATTTTTAAGCCAATATGGGTTAATTAGTAAGACTGAGACCATCTCTGAAAAGAAATCTGAATTTGATGGTACACTTGTCATTGAGTTCAGTAGTGGTGCCGCTTTGGATGTGTTGCGTCCCACTTTACCTTATACATTTGTTTCTGCTGAAAGGAAATATACATGTTGCATTTCAGAGTTATCTACTGTTTGTACTGAACATTTTGCTAAAGCTAAAACTGCGTTGTATTTATCTGATTTGCAGAATTTAGCCAAATTAACAGGGGTGGATTACAAAGAAGTGCTCAGAACGACGATGACTCAGATTGGACTTTCGGTTCCTGAGCTCCGTTCGGCGACTCAGGTGAAAGAGCTATCCATCACAGAGTTAGCTGTGCCATCTGTGAAGTTATTGACTCAGTCTCCATCAGCCACAGATGCCCCCAGGTCAATACCGGCCAGGTCAGCCACCGAGCCCCACAATGATCCGAATGACCCTACGCTGCCAGAGTTTAGGCAGTCATCTGCCAGCATTGATGTCCATCCACCTGAGGTACAACGTTACGTAGTGGAGCACATTGTAAAGAATGAGGAGAATGCAGTACATCACCAACGGCTTAGGGTGTTTTCGGGTCGGCTCCCAAGACCTGCGCATGAAGCTGATTATGACACCTGGCGGTCAGGGGTAGAACTGCTGTTGCAAGATCCATCGGCGTCTGATCTCCATCGTTCTAGGAGGATAGTTGAGAGTCTTCTTCCTCCAGCAGCAGATATGGTCAAGCAATTGAGTTCCAGTACATTGCCTGTGGTGTATTTAAATACTCTTGATTCAGCCTATGCTACTGTGCAAGATGGGGATGAACTATTTGCTAAATTTATGGACACATTTCAGGACGGAGGTGAGAAACCATCTGCCTTCCTCCAACGGCTCCAGGTTGCCCTGAACTCAGCTAAGAAAAGAGGAGGTGTCATAGAGTCTGAGGTTAATCGTCATTTGTTGAATCAGTTCTGTCGGGGGTGCTGGGATAATTCACTTATTGCTGAACTTCAGCTTAAGCAAAAGAAGACTTGTCCACCTAACTTTTCTGAGCTGCTGCTACTCTTGCGTACCGAAGAGGATCGGGAGGCAGCTAAAGCACTTCGAATGAAGCAGCACCTGGGGTCTACACGGCAGAAGGTCACATCTCATGCTCAGGTTGTTCGTTCTGACAGTGAAGATGGAAGGGCAGTGACATCTTTGATTAACATTACCCAGCAACTAGCACAACAACTAGCTGAAGTCCAGCGACAGTTAGCCATGCTTACGGCCAGTCAATCAAAGGTCAGTTCCATTTCAAAGACTTCGTCTTACAGTAAGCCACATGTCAGAGCAGCTAATCAGCAGTCCCGTCCACCTACACTGACTCAGCCCAAACCTGGTTATTGTTTTCGATGTGGTGAGGATGGCCACATCCGTCCCCAATGTGAAAATGAGCCTAACCCTACTCTGGTTGCTCGTAAGAAGAAACAGTTCACCAGCAATCAACAGAACGCCTCTAACTTTGTTCATTTAAACTGAGTCCGGTTCCTGTTGTGGGGCAGACAGGGGCCAGTGGGGACCAAAATTGTCCCAAAGCCAAGACCGTTAATTGTGCAGAAATGTCACTGTCTAAGATGAAGAATGCACCCATAAAATTTCCAAAAGGGCTTGTGGGCTCAAAGTGTTTTGCTGTGGTTCAGATTGCTGAACAAAGTTCCCACTGTCTTTTAGATACAGGCTCGCAGGTCACTACGATTCCTGTCTCTTTCTATAACCAGAGCCTCAGCCATTGCCCTGTGAAGCCACTTTACAACTTACTTCAGGTTGAGGGTGCCGCCGGTCAGTCAGTGCCATACCTGGGTTATGTAGAGGTGAATATTGCTTTTCCCAAAGAGTTTTTGGGGAAAGAAGTTGATATACCGACTCTTGCTCTTGTTGTACCCGATGTACATCCAGGGGATTCTTCACCTGTGCTGATCGGTATGAATACTCTAGAGCCTTTATATGAACGATATATCAGCAGTGACTTTTCCAGTTTTCAACCTATGGCCCAAGGGTATTGTGCAGTCTTAAAGCTCCTGCAAGTGAAGTACCAACAGAATCAGGTGGGCAGAACAGGAGTTGTGAGGTTGTTGAGTCAGATGCCAGTTTTGATTCCTGCTGGTCAGACCATTGTCCTTGAAGGTTCTGCTAGAGTAGACAGTTCTTCAAAAGTTCAATGGGCTGTAATTGAACATCCAACATCATCACTTCCTGGTGGGCTGTGTGTCCAGAGCTGTCTCATCACACTTCCAAATCATGCTCCCTACAAGGTTCCTGTTCTTGTTATGAATGAGTCTGAACAAAATGTTTTAATTCCGCCTATGACAGTAATTGCTGATATTGGCACATCACTCACTATCTTGGCCCAGCAGACTGTAAAAACCCCTTCAGATTCAGGAGGTTCTCAGAGAGGCGCCTTGGAGTTAACATTTGGAGAATCTCCTATTCCGCCGGAATGGAAGGAGCGAATAACCCTCAAGCTCAGTCAAATGCCTGAAGTATTTTCTCACCATGATCTTGATTTCGGCTGCACGGAGCAGGTAAAGCATCGCATTAAGCTCCATGATGAAACCCCTTTTAAGCAGCGGGCTAGGCCGATCCATCCTCGTGACATTGAAGCTGTGCGGAGCCATTTGCAAGATTTGCTCAACGCTGGTGTCATCCGTGAGTCAGAGTCACCCTTTGCTTCCCCAATTGTGGTGGTCCGGAAACGGAATGGTGACGTACGGTTATGTATCGATTATCGTAAATTAAACTTGCAAACAGTGAAAGATGCATATGCCTTGCCGAATCTTGAGGAGTCATTTTCAGCATTAACGGGTTCCAAATGGTTTACAGCTCTGGATCTAAAGTCTGGATATTATCAGATTCAAATGGATGAAGTCGACAAGGCTAAAACTGCATTCGTTACACCGTTAGGGTTCTGGGAATGGAATCGGATGCCACAAGGGGTCACTAATGCTCCAAGTACATTCCAGAGACTGATGGAAAAGTGTATGGGTGATTTAAACCTTAAGGAGGTCCTTGTGTTCCTAGATGACATTATTATCTTTTCTGACACTTTAGAGGAACATGAGAACTGGTTACTCAAAGTACTTACCCGCTTGGCTGGATTTGGCTTGAAGTTGTCTCCTGAAAAATGTAAATTCTTCCAGTCCAGTGTACGTTATCTGGGACATATCGTGTCTGAGAAGGGTGTTGAAACGGACCCTGAGAAAATATCCACTCTCAAATCCTGGCCAGTACCCCGAAATCTCAAAGAGTTGCGGTCTTTCCTGGGGTTCGCAGGGTATTACCGGCGTTTCATTAAGGATTATGCCACCCTGGTAAAACCCCTTAATGTTCTTACTCAAGGCTATGCACCTCTTCGTCAGTCTAATAAAGATAAAAGTCCTGCAGGGAAGTTCCGGGATCCGAAGCAGTCCTTTGGGGAGAGATGGACGGCCGACTGTCATGCTGCTTTTAACACCGTAATCTCAAAGTTAACATCTGCTCCTGTCCTTGGGTTCGCCAATCCACAATTGCCTTACATTTTGCACACAGATGCTAGCATAATTGGATTGGGAGCCGTTTTATACCAAGAACAGGATGGTCAGCTGCAGGTCATTGCTTATGCCAGCCGAGGCCTGTCTAAGAGTGAGTCTCGATACCCAGCACACAAACTTGAGTTTCTGGCTTTAAAATGGAGTGTCACAGAGAAATTCCATGATTATCTTTATGGTGCTAACTTCACGGTCGTCACAGATAACAATCCTCTTACATATGTCTTGACCTCAGCGAAACTGGATGCCACAAGCCATCGATGGTTAGCTGCCTTGTCGACATATTCCTTTAAGATGCAGTATCGTGCTGGCAAACACAACTTTGATGCTGATGCTCTATCCCGGCGCTGTCACGGAGAAGTGTTAGATAAAAGTGCAGGTTGTGAAGAGTGTGAGCTTGTGACTCGTTTAGTGAATCAACGGTGTGACCCGGGTGAAATTTCAGAAATATCCCCTGATAGTGTGGTTGCTATTTGCCAGAGCAGTCTTGTTAGATCATGCTGTCTTGCTGAGTACTCCCAAAGTGATATGACCCTAGTTGAGTCACTTTCTGTTCATGCTAATATCATCCCTGACAGTTTCGCTAAGGAGGAATCACATGGCCTTCCTGTCATATCCCCGCTGACCCACACTGACCTGAGGGAAGAACAACGTGCTGATCCAGTAATCCGTGAAGTTATCCATCAACTCGAGACAGGAGAAAAAGTTCCCCCCAATGCCCGAGAGGAACTTCCTGAACTTGCATTGTTGTTACGGGAGTGTAATCGGTTAAAGCTGGAAGATGGTATTTTGTATAGGAGAAGGCAGGATGAAGATAAACCGGTTCTACAGCTTGTTTTGCCCTCAGTCTTGCGTACAGTTGTCTTGAAGAGTCTCCACAGTGACATGGGGCACATGGGCATAGAGCGTACCCTGGATTTGGTACGGCAGCGGTTCTTCTGGCCTAAGATGGCGGTTAATGTTGAGAACTTCATTAAAACTTGTGGTCGGTGCGTACGACGCAAGAGTCTTCCAGAAAGGGCAGCTCCTTTAGTAAATATCCAAACTAGTCGTCCTTTGGAGTTGTTATGTATGGATTTTCTTACCATTGAGCCAGATAGCAGTAACACAAAGAACATCTTGGTGCTTACGGATCACTTCACCAAATTTTCTGTCGCTATTCCAACTGCAAACCAGAAGGCCAAGACTGTGGCGAAATGTCTGTGGAATGACTTTATGAGTTGTTATGGCATCCCTGAGCGTCTACATTCTGACCAGGGCCCAGATTTAGAATCTAAGCTGATTAAGGAGCTCTGTGATGTGGCTGGCATTGAGAAAACTCGAACGACCCCTTACCACCCCAGGGGCAACCCCGTTGAACGCTTCAACCGGACATTGTTAAACATGCTGGGCACCCTTGAGAGCAAGCAGAAGGCTAAGTGGAGGGAATACGTTAAACCTCTTGTCCATGCGTATAACTGTACGCGAAATGAGGTAACAGGGTTCACGCCCTATGAACTCCTGTTTGGACGATCACCGCGGCTTCCAGTTGATTTAGCTTTTGGCTTGCCTGTCCGTGAATCTCCATCTTCCTCACATTCTCAGTATGTGAAGCATTTAAGATCTCGTCTTGAGGAGAGTTATAAGCTTTCAACCCAGAATGCTCAGAAGTCAGCCAAAAGGAACAAAGACCGGTTCGATCAACGTGTTACACCTGCAAGTTTGGAGGTGGGCGACCGAGTTCTTGTCCGTAATGTTAGAATCCGAGGCAAGCACAAGCTTGAAGACAAGTGGGAACAAGAGGTATATGTGGTTGTGAAACGGGCTGGGGATCTTCCAGTTTACACTGTGAGGCCAGAAACTAAGGAAGGACCTACTCGCACACTCCATCGTGATTTGCTTTTGCCTTGTGGCTTTCTATTATCTATAGAGGACCTTCCTGAAGATCTGCCTGTTCAAAAGCCACACACTCGCAGCCAGAGTTGTAACAAAGCTATTGATCTCTCTGAGAATGAGGATCCAGTGGATGTTGAACCTGTCATCCTCGGGAGTTTTCCTCAAGTCCCAATGAATATCAGTGTGAACATGGGTGAACTTGAACGAGAACCCATGAATTGTGACATTGTAGTGTCTACCTCGTCGACAGTCCCAAGTGATATTGTTGTCCTGCCTCCCTCAGAAAACCTGGTTTCCCAACCTACAATTGTAATATCTGAAAGCCACTTGCCTGAAGCTGAAGGGTCTGGGCCAACCATTGAGGAAGGTTCATTGATGTCCAGCTGTGATGTAGACGCTATGGTGAAAGAACCTGGAATTTCTTTACCTGAACTGAGGGATGAATATGCCCAGAGAGAGGTGGACTTACCTGTGGAAGAGGTACGCATCGATGTGCCTGAAACTGAGGTTCTTCTGGAGCTTGAGGATGAAGACTGTGGGCCGGTCCAATCTGAGTCATCGGTGGGTTCTGTTGTTCAGAGCTCTGCTACTACTTCTGGTGATATAGTTAGCTCTGATGTAATACCCAGACGTTCAGGTCGTCAGCGCCAACCCATTCAACGACTTCAATATACAGCATTGGGTAACCCTTTAATTTCAGTTGTTCAAACTCTTTTTCATAGTTTGTCCAATGCTTATACAGAGGCCCTTAGTTATGCCACTGCAGCAGACACTAGTTCTAACTTGTAATACTTCTGTGGTTTTTATGCAGCGAGGACGTGCATGATCTAAGGGGGGAGGATGTAACCCTGGTTTACTGTTATATGCTCTGTTCTCACGACTCTCCACTCTTTCACGTTATCGCGAGATTTGTACAAGTATCGCGAGATTTGGCACGGAGATCGCGTCATTTCCCTTTAAATATGGCCGCGCGCTGTTAGTTTGTGTGTGTGTGGGAGTCGACGTGTTGAGCTGCTGCAGGTAGGCGTTTAACTATGTAAACGTATTCTATTAATCATTATACTGCCGGTTTTGAACTGTTATGCCTGCCAACCTCTTTAGATGCCTCCATTTATGTTGAGACTGCTGTATTGAGTGACTTAATCATACGAGAACTGGTGAGTGTCATTGTTTGTATCATATAGTGTTAAAGAGCTAATGTTAGTACTTGTGTATGGTATATAGATTTATTAGCCGGTGCTGGCGCTGGCTGTATCAATTTATTACTTAATCAGAATATATTATGTGCTTAATTGTATTAATTTTATATAACTGATGCACTAAATATTTAATGACATTTATAGCAATATTGATGTTTGATTGTGAACTGGTTCTAATTAATGCTGAGATGTGTTTTGGAATTATTGATGATATTGTCTATTTATAGAGTACTCTTGTTGACTGCTATATGCAGGATAAAATTGAATCATGTACATGGTGATGATGATTATGATATGATGTGACATTATATAATTGTTACTTATTGTAATGCTTAATCAGTGTTGCTCATTGCTTGGTCCTGTTTATACAGGCCAGGTTTCTTGTATGGATGGCGAGCTACTAGGCCCTGAACCGAAGATTGAGTGCAAGCATTTGCCGGTGTGGTAGGAGGCGCTGCAGCTGCTCCCCTTACACATCCCCGCACACCAATACACACATTCCTACATTATGGTTCTTTGAATTTAATGAACTGATTGACCCAGTGTGCATTGTGCAAGGACGGTTGCAGCTTTTAATCATTTGAATGATTGTGTATGACTTGAGAAAACAACACTTAGATTTGTTTATTAACAGTTATGAACTCATTACCATCTTTGTGTACATGTAAATATTGAAACTGTCTGTCAGCTTATGTCACTATAATATACTACACTTTTGGGTATCGCAACCACGTGTCTGTGTCTCATTGAACACGCCATTTTCCTCCCTGAGCTGAACTTAGTCTTTCTGATACTGGTCCACTATTTTAATCTATTATTGCAGTAATCATACGTGTTACACACACATTATATAATATAGGAAAAAATGATTCAAATGAAAAGACAAAAAAAAAAACAATAGAATAAAAACCTGTATTCGTCTTTGTTCTAAGGATTCAAACTTCATTAAAATAATGAACAGATAAATAAAATGATTACATTTATTAAGTTTATGTAACTATTGAAAACTAATCACAAAGTCCAAAACAAAATCTTATTTTAAGAATATAGTGTGCTTTAATTAAACATTACAGCAAACTACAAATGAATGTATGTTACACCTGATAGATGATGACAATGCTGGTTACTTACCCTTGCATTATAAACGATGTTTATTAACAAAGATTCGGGAGGAGGGCTTTCAGATAATTGACACAGGTGGAGAGCACTCAGCTAATCAACAAGAGGTGTATATATACACGCAGCAGTCTTAAGCCTAGTTCACACTGCCCGATTTTTGCCCCGATTTTGAGTCGCCGACAGGTTTTGTGAAATCGCCGACAAATGCCCGAGATCACAGGCAAACCGGTGCTCGTGCACGCGAGTGACAATCACGCAGTGTGAATAATCAGACGCGATCAGAGAGAATCGCCGACGCGGTGAGATATTTGGCATGGTAAATATCTGGAGCTGTCGGCGATTCAAACTCCTGCTGTGTGAAACGAGTTCTGACTGAAAATTACACCGACAGCCAATGAGAGAGTGAGATACAGGGCAGCAGGAGGTTCAGGGAGGAGTTATAGAGCATAATATCAGTATTTTAATAGATATATTTACAATTCTATCAAACAGAAACAAAGCCCAAACATTTGCACATCCAGCCGCAGCAGCAGCGCATTACAAAATTATTTATTTACCTCAAACTGTCTTTGCAGAACACAATCCTGGCTCCCTCTGTCTCTCCAACAATTTCTTCCGCCATAATCTTTTTTCTTTTTCTCCAGAAATCAGCGCACATACAATTTGAAGCAAACTTTGTGCAGTTTATCATTTTTAATAACAATTCCAAGTCTCGCGCGAGAACTCCGGTCTGACGCACGTGTGATCTCGCGTTGTTTACTCGTCACATCTCACGTGTGTTTGGGAAACGTAGTTTGCGCACGGGAGAGAGAGTTGTCGGCGATTCTTCCTCTTGTTCAGTCATGCAGTGTGAACTCCTCTGTCGTCAAACCATCGTGCAGTGTGAACACAGCAGTGACTGAACGATACCCCAGATAGTCATGCAGTGTGAAAAGAGCAGTGACCCGACGAGTTTGAAAATCGTGCCGTCTGAACTAGGCTTTACCTCTGTTCTGTTGACAGTTTATCAGCATGGGCAGCATTTCCGACCATTCGCCCCGCCTGCCAGCCCACTCACGCTGTCTACGGCTCCACACTCCTCTCGAAGCAGTTCTACAAAGCTAAAATCATTTCCTCTCAAATTTATAAGCTACCTCAAACCCCCTATTTTGGGCCGCGTCGATCAACATTCACAGTAAAAATAAACTTTTCCCGAGATGGACGGGACGGGACGGACCGGACCGGGGCGGGGCGGGGCGGACAACATTTGTTGCAATATTGTCCTGTTTGACACTGTGAAGCTGCTTTGACACAATCGTCATTTTAAAAATGCTATATAAATAAAGTTGATATATATATATATCCCTGGCTTGCACTGTGGGGACTGTAGATAAGCTGCTATTGCTATCTCCATGTGTCTGTATCTTTTAAATCAAAAAGCCTGCATGTTTGTTTTATTATTTTGTGTTTATTTGCCCAGGCCTACACAGTTTTATGTCTTTTAGTGGATACAGATTTATACTTCTGTTGACATGTAAAATTGTACCCAGTTCATTCTTCGTTCGGCTGATCAACACAGTGGGTCTAATTCTGACTCTGACTTCTTTATTCCTCTCACAGTCAGCGGACATCAATGGTGGATTCAGGCCTCTAAGGTGATTTAATACCATAACAACAATCAACACATTATTCAGTCTCTAAACACGAGGCGTTTCCTGTCTGTGAAATTATTCCACACTGATGAACATATAAAACCAGTTCTCTCATTCATGAATACTCATGTGGTACTCCAGGTGTTTTTGTTGAGTGAAACTTATTCCACAGTGTTCCCATGTAAACAGTTTCTCTCCGGTGTGAATTTGCACGTGCCTGTTAAGACTTCCTCTTTCAGCAAATGTTTTCCCACACTGTGGGCAGGTGTACGGCTTCTCTCCGGTGTGAACCCTCATGTGCCGGTTAAGGGTTCCTTTTCGGTTAAATCTCTTTCCACACTGTGGGCAGGGGAACGGTTTCTCTCCAGTGTGAATCCTCATGTGGACTTTAAGGTTTGCTTTACTACAGAAACTCCTTCCACACTGTTGGCAGGTGTAAGGCTTCTCTCCAGTGTGAACTCTCATGTGTCTTTTAAGGCTTACGCCGGGAGCAAAACTCTTTCTACACAGAAGGCAGGTGAAATTACCTCTAGTTCTCTTAGTTTTAGCCAAAGGACTTTCAGCCTGTGAGCAACTAAAAGGTTTTTCTCTTTTCATGAAAACATAATTCTTATATTGATCTTTCTCTTCCATTTCATTCAGTACTTCAGTCTCCTCTCTCAGCCCCGTCAGGTCTAAGGCAAAAGGAGACAAATGCAAATTAAGGGCACAAAGCAACAGACAACACAATATTTAAACATGTAAAGTATAAAAACAACAACATATAATTAAAAAAGGGATGTAGAGGGCCCACATTTTCATCTTCCCCCTGAGCTTTTGGCTAATGAGCTAGCACACATTTTCTGAAGCCGATCCTGGAATTTGTTTTCTAATTCTCTCTTGTATAACTCTCAGTGGTCCTCTCACAGTATGGCCAAACAGACTGAACTCTGATAGACTGAACTTGACAGACTCCTGCACCGTTTCACAGATTGAGAATAAAAGCACAGGAACACCTTCGTCACACTGCAGGCAAAAGTGGCCCAAATCTGATTTTTTGGGGGTCAAGTGACCAGGTCAGACCTCTTCAGAGGTAGTGTGAACACTCAAATCTAGCCCAGATCTGATTTTTTAAATCAGATTTAGACCACATAGTTGCGGTTCACACCGCAAGTCTTAATGCTCAATTCTGATTTTTTGCTCAGATCTGATTGTTTGTTTGGCTGTTCACATTACCTTTTAAAATGTGGCCTATATCTGATTCTAGTGTGAACTGTTTGAGGTTTCCAACTAACCCGCATGTGGAAAAGAACAATATCATCAGACGCAGCACGCTGCTGCACTAAAGTTCGGGAGGTTATGGAGGAAGTAAGCATTTTTTTACTTTTATTTAAAAAGGTTTGTGTAATGGAAGCCATAACAGTAATGAGCAGGTGCTGAAGAGGAGAAGAACGAAAAGAAAGAGAGCTAAATTGGTTATTTTGGCCTTTTGTCTCCTTCCTTTGCCACTGAAGCCACGTTCATCGGTGTCCCCGTTCTTCCATTTCATGTGTTTTCAAAAATGGAGCGGTTACGGTACACTGTAAAAAAATAATAATTGTTTTTTGTTGGTTTAACTTAAAAAAGTAAGTAACCGGGTTGCCTTAAAAATTTGAGTTTATTGAATCTCAAATTTTAAGTGTATTGATACAATGAAGGAAATTGGTTTAATAAATAGAAACTCAAAATATTATTGTATCTGAATCACATAAAACATTTGATAAATCATGAAAATAGCACAATTTGGCTGCGTCATCACAAATAAAACACAAAATTAGCGAATATGCTTACAAAATCTTTTAATAATCTTTTAATAAAGGTTGTCGAATCTCAAAAAATGTTCATTGTATTAACCCAACATTTTTATTTCAATTAACTCAATTTTAAGGCAACCAGGTAACTTTTTCTAATTATTTTTTTACAGTGTAGGATCCTCCTAGTTTAGCTTGAATTGAAGTATCTCCCCATAAACTAATCAGGTCTGACACCTCACTCACGCTCCATTGACTCGCTCCATCGCTGTTCTCCATATCTAGTCTAGTTTTTAATGTTACTGTCTGTGTCTGTTGTGTCTAGGGCTAACTCGCCGGCGCATAAATGTGAGAAATGTCGACATAGATTGATGTAAAGGTCACATCAAATCCGCCTTGGTTGTTCACACTGCGGCCGCATTGGAAAAAATCAGATCTGGGTCTGATTCAGGAGCACAGATGTATGTGGTCTAAATCTGATTTTAAAAATCAGATCTGGGCTAGATTTGAGTGTTCACACTACCTCTGAAGAAGTCTGACCTGGTCACTTGACCCCCCAAAAATCAGATTTGGGCCACTTTTGCCTGCAGTGTGAACGGGGCTATTCATATGTATGTACATACGCAGACCCAGATCTGATTTTTTCCAATGTGGACGCAGTGTGAACAACCAAGGCGGATTTGATGTGACTTTTACGTCAATCTATGTCGACATTTGTCACAATTAAGTGCCGGCGAGTTATCCCTAGACACAACAGACACAGACAGTAACATTAAAACCTTGACTAGATATGGAGAACAGCGATGGAGCGAGTCATGGAGGGAGAGTGACGGTGTGTTCACACAGGGCGTAAGTGTTAACGATTGACGGAGGAAAAATCTTCAGAGAAATCTTCAACTTCTGCAACGCGAGTGAAGCAACGCGACGGAACCCACAATTCAGTTCGGCAACGGATGATGGCACCCATTCAGAGTAAATGGGAAGCATTAACGCCTACACCCCGTGTGAATGCGGCGTGAGGTGTTAGACCTAATTAGTTTATGGGGAGATACTTCAAGCTAAACTAGAAGGATCTGACCGTAACTGCTCCGTTTTTTGAAAGCACATGAAATGGAAGAACGGGAACACAGATGAACGTGGCTTCAGTGCCAAAGGAAGGAGACAAAAGGCCAAAATAACCAATTTTGCTCTCTTTCTTTTCGTTCTTCTCCTCTTCAGCACCTGCTCATCAATGTTATGGCTTCCATTTCACAAACAGGTTTAAATAAAAGCGAAAATGCTTACTTCCTCCATAACCTCCTGAGCTTTAGTGCAGCAGCGCGCTGCATCTGATGATATTGATATTGTTCTTTTGCACATGCGGGATAGTTTGAAACCTGCAGTTCACACTGGAATCAGATATAGGCCACATTTTAAAAGGTAATGTGAACAGCCAAACTAAAAATCAGATCCGAGCAAAACATCAGAATTAAGCATTAAGACTTGCGGTCTTAGACCATGTCTCGATGCAGTATTTCCTAAGCATTGCTTATAAGATCTGATGGAACCTTTTAGCGATTTAAAAAACTGTAGCACACAATTTAGATAGATAATTAACTCCCTGATAAGTCTGGACAATTCTCAGTAGACCAAAAGTGGTGAAAAACTTTGTTAAAGCTTTAACAACTTTAACATTAGCCTTTATGACACTCCACTCTCAGAAAAATATTTAAAACAAATATCTGGGTTAAGCAAACTCTGAGAGGTTAGACAACTGTTAAAATCCATATCTATAGCAGATAACCCAGAGTTAAAACCGTCTAGATGGGATGACACTTTCAGATGGACTGAGAAGGATCTTCTCATGATCGATCAGTTATTTAAGGGAAGTACATTGCATTTATTCTCTGATCAAGTGATTTAGGTTGGAAAGTTGGAGACCACACATATCCACAATTTGCAAAGGTGTAATGAAATCATGAAAATTCTGCATATAGACGTGCCATTTATATCCCAGTTTTTCTGCCGCTTCAATATACATGTAAATATCCGAATTAAATTCATAATCAAAGCCTTAATCAATATTTATCTTCCTATTTTATTATAATGATTCTTTTCTGTTAAAATTTTGCTTAAGAGAATCACTGATTGTTCCTTGTTTTCTAAAGTGTGTATTAGGAGTGACTGAGGGTCTGGGTGATGCATCACTAAACACTGACAGCAACACGGTGTGTTGTGTGTGGATTTTGGAGGTTGCACACACCCCTAAAATGCCAGGAGTGCAGGAACAATGTTTGTAATAGTTGCGCACAAACAGACGAGCTACTATAGCTCAAGTGTTTAAGTAGTGAATGCTGGTTCTAATAGAAAGCTGTCAGAATACACACTGCATCCGTTTTTCCGCATACAGTCCCTGACAAAAGTCTTGTCTCTTGTGTACAAATTTACCTAACGGCTGAAATATATTTCTAATCAAGATTTTTTTTTACAAGAAATGGCTCATTTTAATCCCACCAGCTTTTGTGATAATGTTTCAGTGAAAAACTAAACTTTCAAAAAGTATTCTAACATTCACAGCTTGGTAAAGCCCATTGAGTCAATTTTTGCAAAGACATAAGTGTTGTCACCTTGTCATATGAGCTTCACCTGTGACTAATAATGGATCAATTAGGTCTCAAGTGTGTATAAAAAGAACCCCAGTACACTAGACCTTCACATCAACTGCAACTAGACCTCTGCAAACATGCCTAAGATTCACCCTGAGACTAAAGTTTTGATTATCAAGAGGCTGAAGACCAGATCCACTGCTGATGTGGCAGACACCTTCAATGTGTCTCAGCGTCAAGTACAGAGGATAAAAAAAAGATTTGAAGAGACTGGAGACGTTTTTGACAAGCCCAGGTCAGGCAGACCCCGCAAGACAACTGCTCGAGAGGACCGTTTGTTGGCTCGAAAATCCAAGGCCAGCCCATTTTCCACTGCAGCAGAGCTCCACGAGACCTGGTCACCTGAAGTCCCTGTGTCAACCAGAACAGTTTGTCGGATTCTGTCTCGAAATGGCCTCCATGTTCGAATCAGTGCCCAGAAGCCAGCACTAAACAAAAGACAATTGAAAAACCGTGTGGCATTTGCCAAGGCCCACAGCCTGCTAAAAGGATGGACGCTGGAAAAGTGGCAGAAGGTGGATTTTTCAGATGAATCTTCTGTTGAATTACACCACAGTCGCCGCAAATATTGCAGGAGACCTACTGGTGCCCGAATGGATCCGAGATTCACCCAGAAAACAGTGAAGTTTGGTGGCAGACAAATCATGGTCTAGGGTTACATCCAGTATGGGGGTGTGCGAGAGATCTGCAGGGTGGAAGGCAACATCAATAGTCTAAAATACCAAGAAATCTTAGCTACCTCTTATATTCCCAACCATAAAAGAGGCCAAATTCTGCAGCAGGACGGTGCTCCATCGCATACTTCCATCTCCACATCAAAGTTCCTCAAGGCGAAGAAGATCAAGATGCTCCAGGATTGGCCAGCCCAGTCACCAGACATGAACATCATTGAGCATATGTGGGGTAGGATGAAAGAGGATGCATGGAAGACGAAACCAAAGAATATTGATGAACTCTGGGAGGCATGCAAGACTGCTTTCTTAGCTATTCCTGATGACTTCATCAATAAATTGTATGAATCCTTGCCAAACCGCATGGATGCAGTCCTTCAAGCTCATGGAAGTCATACAAGATATTACATTTGGATCTCACAGCACCACAACTTAATTTGCTGACATATTTTTGTATTTGCAGTAAATTTGTTCCATTTCTGTATAGGCGACAAAACTTTTGTCTTGCCAAAATTTGACCTTTCCGTCTTGATTAAATGATAAATATTTTTCTGTGAAAATTATTTATTTCAGTGCATTAAACATCATTTGGGAGGGTTTTAGCTTTTCATATGAGCTATTTCTAACACCAATGAATTAATTAAAAGTCAGGTTAATATCAGGTATTTCTAGAAAATAGATAAGCGACAAGACTTTTGTCAGGGACTGTATGGGTCGGCAAAGCCATAGCCCCGTCAGGGTGCCCAAGCTGACCCCTCTCCTCCGCCACATGAGCATCAGAACTGGACCACGGAGCAATGGAAGAAGGTGGCCTGGTCTGAGGAATCACGTGTTCTTAACATCATGTGGATGGGCGGGTGCGTCGCTTACCTTTATGAACTCTCATGTGCCTGTTACGGCTTCCTTTTCGAGTGAAACTCTTTCCACACTGTTGGCAGGTGTACGGCTTCTCTCCAGTGTGAACTCTCATGTGGACTTTAAAGTTTCCAATTTGACTGAAACTTTTTGCACACCAAGTGCATGTGAACGGCTTCTCTTCGGTGTGGATTTTCATGTGTCTGTTAAGGCTTCCTTTCAAAGTGAATCTGTTCCCACACTGCTGGCAGGTGAACGGCTTCTCTCCAGTGTGACTCCTGATGTGGTCTTCAAAGCGTCGTTTGAGAGTGAAACTCTTTTCACACTGAGGACATGTGTAGAGACGCTTCTCAGAGTGACTTCTCAAGTGGGCTTTAAAGTTTTTACGTTCAAAACTCTTCCCACAGTGTTGGCAGGTGCAACACTTCACTCGATCATGTGTTCTTATGTGCGCGTTGAGGCTGCTTTTCAGAGCGAAACCTTTCCCACACCGTCGGCAGGTGAAATTACTACTAGTTCCCTTCTTGTCATCTCTTTTTCGTGTCTTTTCAGGCTGTGAGCAACATAAAGTATTCTTATGTTGATCTTTCTCTTCCATTTCATTCAGTAGTTCACTGTCTTTTTTCAGCACCATCAGGTCTAAGGCGAAAAGAGACAAATGCATATTAACAACAGACAACACACTCAGACATGTAAAACATTCAACTAGATCCTATTTAGGGGAGGCGACAGAGGGCGCAGAGGTTTATGTTGGGACATTGATATCCTATCCAGCAGGATAATGCTCCTGACACAAAGCACAAATGCTTCAGGAATGGTTTGAGGAGCACAGTTTGAGGCGTCGACTCGGCCTCCAGATTCCCCAGATCTCAATCCAATCGAGCGTCTGTGGGATGAGCCGAACAAACAAGCCCGATCCATGGAGGCCCCACCTCGCTACTCACAGAAACTAAAAGGTTCTGCTGCTAACATCTTGGTGCCAGGCACCACAGCACACCTTCAGGGGTCTAGTGGAGACCCCCTCGACGGGTCAGCAAAAGGAGGACCGACACGATATTAGTCATAATTCAGCTTTGAGAATGAAACCAACCTATTTGTTCCTCAGTCTCTTCATCTTTCACTCTGAATGCTTCTTCAATCGCCACGTCTTCACTCTCCTCTTTAATAAACGCCATCTTTATAAGAGTGTCTTGAGGATCCAGGAGCTGTTCTGTGTTTGTCCTGTTTAAAATGAGAATAATTAACAGACAGTAAAGTAAATCTCCCGTAGCTCAGTGCACTGGGAAGAGATTGCTGTTGTTGTTTTCTTGTGAACTTTAAAAATGACAGAATTCAACAGCAAGTTCCTGACACATTTATAAATTGTTTAAAAGTTTTAAATTACTCCATTTAGTTTGATGAATATAACATTTTTATTTGGGAAAAGTCGAATGAAGTAAACTGGGGCCTGTACCGTGAAGGTAGTTTAACAAACTCAGGGTTTCAGGATTATTTACAAGTTGACAAAAGCAAACCAATCTAGTCATATTCATTAGCATTAAGTAAAAGAGATTTAAGGCTAGATGTCAGTTTATTTTAACACTTATAAACCGAGACATCTCATATCTAATGTGTGTTTCTCATGATATATTCTGTCAACAATGTTTAATGACACTTCTTTGGTTTTTACACAATACCGACTCGGATATCCTCCCACTCAAATGAGGAAAACATATTAACCCAAACTAATTCACATGAAGAAGAGATTTAAACAAAAAGGTATCTAATCATTTGGTTACTAAATCTATCAGTAATTCAGTCATTTGTTGTGAATTAATCGGTTGAATCGCAAGCTCAGGTTCTCGTCACTCGTCAGAGACTAGGCTCGTTTGAGATGAGCAAAATCTGTGCAGAAGCGATCGCCGGCGATCACATGCCGATTAGAAATGTGTCTGTCGAAAGTCTCTCGCGATGGCGAGGCGGACGTGTCGGATTATGCAGTCGGGCGCAGTTGTTCTCCACCCAAAAGCACGATGGGAAACGACTAAAGGCTGATCGTCAGCCACTGCGACCGTAAACAACACCCAGAGGCCCAGTCTGAAAACGCATGCGCAGCATTACGCACAGAGCGAAAGCATATTATCGAGAATGTATAGAACTGCTGTTATTGTTTTATCTAGGAATATTTCGCGATAATTATCGTTATATCGCCCAGCCCTAGATGAAACTAGCATGTCTGGACACACACACACACACACACACTCCAATCGCAGATTTATTTATTTATAGGCATGAAGGAGGGGTTCTGGCAGACCAATCACGGCGCTTGCGGTCCGCGTAGAATTGACACGTTGCTAGACACACAGTCTACGACGTAGCAATGGCGTACACTCGATGCTACACACAGTCTACGACGTAGCAATGGCGTACACTCGATGCTACACACAGTCTACGACGTAGCAATGGCGTACACTCGATGCTACACACAGTCTACGACGTAGCAATGGCGTACACTCGATGCTAAAGTATAAATTGGGCTTTACTGACGACTCAACTTTAATGCTTATTGGTTTAAACAACACTATGGGTCTTTTTTTTAAATGTTTGATTTTAAAACTCTGATATCATGTTGAAAATGTCTAAATTCTCATTGTGGGTTATGTGATTGTTGTCATAATTATAAAAAAATATATAAAAACATGTAATTAAAGTAAAAATGATTGATAAATACCTCTTTCAAATGGAAATAAAAAACAAAAAATCTTGGGTGTCTTGTAACTTTAAATGAACGTTACATCCACAGTTGATCTGCATTAAAGCGCACGAGTGTGAAATCCCGCGATATCTGCCTTTGATCAGGCAAACCATGTTTGAACTAATTCACGATAAAGAGCGAAATTAAACACTCCCTCTGTTACTCATGAGTTTCATTATGGTACTTTACTCACACAACGCTAATACATGTCAGATAAAGTAGTGCAGTGTTATAGTTTATCATACATCTTTCATTCTGCTTCGCTTTGAACGGTTTCTATCGCATTAAACGGTTAAAACACAAACCTTTCTTCAGCAGATCGCAACAGACGCAGAAACGCGGCGCCGCCTTATGACGTCACACGTGAATACCTAAATAAAAGTCCCGTTCACATCGTTGAGTCTAAAATCGCAAAAGGAAAACATGTACATAACCAACACAAGGGTATGTTAATAATACAGTTCACATTCAGAGTAAAATAAAATAAATCTAATTTCTTTGTTGTTATATAAAATTTTATAATCAATCAAATAGTTATTTGATTTATCAATTTTGTTTTAATATTTTATATTACTTATTGTTTATTTTCTGTTGTTGTTTCATCTTATGATTGTGTAGTTTGAAGGGATGTTTGCCTCGTGAGTAGGGGATCAGAGAACATCTCCATTTTAAGGTTTTTAACGTCGTCATATGTTGTGAAGCAGTGATTTTCACACGTTTAACACTTCTTTAAATGGTACTGGTCAGACGAAGTGTAAGGTGTCAGAGCATTGAAAAGCTGCATACATTCCTACTGTATAGTTTGTAAAAACCCAAATGTATTTCTGATGCTTCAAGAGACTCTAATTAACCCACTGATGTCTCATATGGACTACTGTGATGATGTTTTTATTCCCTTTCTGGTCCTTCTGGAAAGGGACAGTGTACCGTGGATGCGTTTTCAATGGATAGACTAAATATAAAATATCTTAAGCTATGTGTGAAGATGAATGGAGGTCTCACGGGTGTGGAACGATATTAGGGTGAGGAGTTAATGATATAATTTTCATTTTTTTGGGTGAACTAACCCTTTTAAAAAAAAGCACAAGTCAACATGCCATACCAAACAAGACCACAGAGAGATGCCAAATGACTGAGCTACTAACTATACACATCCATTCACATTATTAAACACTAAAACATGCAATAATTGATCAAATCTTACAGCGCTGTTTGATTTTATTACCTACGTTTGTTTACTGGAACTTATATAATCGTGTATCTGTCACGTCTGATGATTAAGGCTCATCGGTAAATAACATGCAACTATACGAGTGGCCCGTTCAGTCCAGCGCGGAGGAAAGTAACGCCTGTCACGTGACATGTGCCGTGTCCCCGAAAGATAGTTTACAGGGCTAAATAATTACGTTAATTGATGCGAATAGACACTGGGTGAAATATAAACAGCATAGAGTAAAAAACAAAAAGCATAATTATTATTAGTATTCGTCTAACCCCGCCCACCAAGCGGAACTGCTGCGTGGCGATTTCCAGCAGCATCCGATGAGGGAAAAACAAACACACTTCCAGCACTCAACATGCAGACCAGCGACTTAAAACAGCGACAGAAGAGTTCAAACAAGCAGCAGAACGGAGAAAAGAAGAAAAAGGAGGACGAGAATAAGAACGAGGATGAGAAGAAGAAGAAAGAGTCCGTTGACGTGAAGCTCTGCGTGAGTCTGCTGTGTCTCGCGCTCTCCCTCCTCGTCACTGGGTCCGTTCACTTCTCTGTCTGTCTCTCTCTCACTCATATTAATATAGTTATTAATAATTAACTCTTTAATAAGCGTGTTTTATGCGTCCTGCACAGGCTGCATCTCCAGCAGAGAGCCACACTCGCAGAGATGCGCGGAAAGAGCCGCAGTGTTGAGCAGCTCGACGAGAAACTCACTCAAGTCGCACGGCAGGTTTGTGCAAACACACAATAACACACTATAATACACAATAACTGATGCTGTCCTGTGTCTGACACACTCTCAAACACACAATAACACACTATAATACACAATAACACACAATACCACACTATAATACACAATAACTGATGCTGTCCTGTGTCTGACACACTCTCAAACACACAATAACACACTATAATACACAATAACACACTCTCAAACACACAATACCACACTATAATACACAATAACTGATGCTGTTCTGTGTCTGACACACTCTCAAACACACAATACCACACTATAATACACAATAACTGATGCTGTCCTTTGTCTGACACACTCTCAAACACACAATAACACACTATAATACACAATAACACACTCTCAAACACACAATACCACACTATAATACACAATAACTGATGCTGTCCTTTGTCTGACACACTCTCAAACACACAATAACACACTCTCAAACACACAATAACTGATGCTGTTCTGTGCCTGACACACTCTCAAACACACAATAACACACTATAATACACAATAACTGATGCTGTTCTGTGTCTGACACACTCTCAAACACACAATAACACACTATAATACACAATAACTGATGCTGTCCTGTGTCTGACACACTCTCAAACACACAATAACACACTATAATACACAATAACACACTCTCAAACACACAATAACACACTATAACACACAATAACTGATGCTGTTCTGTGTCTGACGCACTCTCAAACACAATAACACACTATAATACACAATAACTGATGCTGTCCTGTGTCTGACACACTCTCAAACACACAATAACACACTATAACACACAATAACTGATGCTGTCCTGTGCCTGACACACTCTCAAACACACAATAACACACTATAATACACAATAACTGATGCTGTCCTGTGTCTGACACACTCTCAAACACACAATAACACACTATAACACACAATAACTGATGCTGTCCTGTGCCTGACACACTCTCAAACACACAATAACACACTATAATACACAATAACTGATGCTGTCCTGTGTCTGACGCACTCTCAAACACAATAACACACTATAATACACAATAACTGATGCTGTTCTGTGTCTGACGCACTCTCAAACACAATAACACACTATAATACACAATAACTGATGCTGTCCTGTGTCTGACACACTCTCAAACACACAATAACACACTATAATACACAATAACTGATGCTGTCCTGTGTCTGACGCACTCTCAAACACAATAACACACTATAATACACAATAACACACTCTCAAACACACAATAACACACTATAACACACAATAACTGATGCTGTCCTGTGTCTGACGCACTCTCAAACACAATAACACACTATAATACACAATAACACACTCTCAAACACACAATAACACAAGTACTGATGATGCTATAGTCGAGTGTGTGCGTGGTTTGTGTCAAACGAACTCATTTTACAGTAAGCTTTCATTGAATAACAGCCCTTATTAATCTCAGGTTATGTCTATTTCTACATGATATTCATACATTAATCAAATTAAACATCTGGCAATATTACTTACAGTCGTATTCCTATAAACATTACAATTACAAGATTATACCCGTATTTCTCAATAATCTCAGACTTATTTGCCTTATTATGTTCATCAAAATAATGCTTTATCGGTAAAATGTAAACATGTTCACCCTAATCAAGTATTTGTTTGGCATTAAGCACATTAATTGCATAAAAGCAGAATTCAGGTTGTTTTCTCTCTTTCTAAATCCTTTTGCCAAATTTTTGGACTCTATTTTAATGGTTAAATTACATTTTAGTATACAAAGTTATGAAACACATTCAAATGATCTTACTCTAATAATGAAACATACTCAATTTAGCAACTGTTTATTACAAGTTTAACAGGTTTTACATGTTTAGTGGTTAAATAGTCTAATTAATAATGAAATAACTGAAATAGTCTTTTTGCTTTTTTAATTCTTTGACACTCCCTGTCTCCACATCTTATATATAACCTATGTATAATCTTACTCATGCTGCACTTGAAATAACACACATTATAGGCTAATATTTAAACTAAGCCTAATGAAACAGGCTACACGTTTTCTTTAACCCATGGCGTACGGCGTATTCTGATGCACATTGTCCTCAATGGCAGCGGATATAACTCAACACAATAGACATTTTAGCCCTACAGATGTGTGCAAGACATCATTATAAACGGTCTACTTTTATTTGTGTACACTCACAGAGGCTGTTACTTCAGAGAACGGATTATATTATATTATAAAGTGTGCAAGTTTCATGATTTCAGTGAATTAGACTTGCTTTTTCATTTCTAAACTAAGATAAACAGGACTAAAGTACCACAAAAAAAGCTCTAAATATTATGCAATTTTAATGTGATGATTTTGTAAGATTAAAGGTTTAAAGGTGTAGGTAGACATGACATGACCACTGTCACCAGAAGATGGCAGGAGAGGAGCACTCACTTCTTCGCACCTAAAGGGTTAGTTCAGCCAAAATGAGATGTCTGTCATTAACTCCTCCCCCTAATGTCGCTCCACACCCGTAAGACCTCCGTTCATCTTCACACACAGTTTAAGATATTTTAGATTTAGTCCGAGGCCATGGGCGTAGATTACGGGGGGGACGTGTCCCCCGCACTTTTATTAAAGTGTATTTTCGTCCCCCGCAGTTTTACTGGGTCTCACCGATCCTAGTCAAACCCGCTCCGAGCGGGATTCGAGGCGATGTTACCCTGCGCGGCGGCGGGCAAGTCAACTGGGACGCTAAAGACAGCTTTCTCTAAACTCGGTTGATAGCGTGCCTCTTAAAGTCAAGTGTATTTACATGGAAACTGAAAGCTGAATTTATCATCATTACTCCAGTCTTCAGTGTCACATGATCCTTCACTAATCACTCTCATATGAGGATTTCATAATCAAGAAAAATCTATGATTATTGTTAGGGGTCGACAGTTTAAGACCCATAGACCAGATATGCGAAATGAAGACCAGGAGTCAGGATGTTCAATCATCGGAGAGAATTTACTGAAGAATAGTTTGCAGTTTCATCGGTAGAGTCAGCTTCAGAGTCTCTCAGGGCGGAGACTTAATGCACAAGTGTTAGAAGTACATAAACCAATAGCCTACTAAAATTGGCATAAAATAAGACAAAAATATGATAGATATTATAGTGGTTATTGATCAGCAGTGTATTTGATTATATCCTCCCAAATTAAAAGCAAGAGATGCAATAAATTATATTGGTTAAAAAAAGGTATAACTGTCCTCCTCACTTCTGAAAAGATGGCTACGCCCCTATCCGAGGCCTTTCTGCCCTTTGAATGTAAGTGTATGCCCACTTGCTGTCCACGTTGCTGTCCATTATATATAGTCGTTTAATGTACTAATGTCACTGAAACTCTGTAAAAACCTTCATTTTTTCCTCTTCGCTCTTCCAATACAAGCAGCATCTCTCATCCTGCTTTTCCCGTCATTAATGCACTATATATATGAGAATAAAGCATCTAACATGCTTTGAGCAATCATACTACTAAAACTAAATGCGATCTGGTGATTTAAACGCTGTCTGACTTTGAGGAGTGTGTGTGCGCTTCAGATGATCAACCCAATCCGTCTCCGCTCTAATCTCAGGAAAGCTCGTCAGAATGACCGCTAGTCTCAGACTGTACATGTCCAGCTCATCTTTAACTATAATTCTGCATTTACTCTCTCGTGTTGTTTCTCAATCATCATCGTTCATGTTTACTCAAAAGTTGCGTTACATTTGTGGCACGCGTCATGCTAAATGTCAATGTCATATTAGTATCCCCAAGCTGATGTGTGTGCGTGTTGTGGACAGATTGTATCATGCACTTCCCCTGCATAAACTCACTCCTCCACTATTTTCAGATGCGCTTGTATCAATCTGCTGTATATCGATATACACGGTTTTGCCTCATTCCATATCGTTTCTAAAATATATACCGATATATTGTACAAACTCGATATACCGCCCAGCCCTAGGTAGGACTACACCGTGCGTAATGCACTTCGTCATCAGCGCATAGTGTACAAACTTAAGTTATATTAGTGTCCCCGAGCTGATGTGTGTGTGTGTGTGTTGTGACTGCAGCTCCAGGCCTCCGCTGCGCTGAGACTCGCCCTGGGCTCCGTGCTCAACACTTCTGCGGAGCTGCAGATGGAGCAGGACTCGTCCTCCCGCCTCCTCCACACGCTTCACCTCCGCCTCCAGAGCGCCGGAGTCCAGCCGGACTCCAGCCACGAGCTCCAGGCGCTCAAGACTCAGTCTCGCGGCACACACGGACTCGTAACGGAGCACATCAACGCCATGGACGGGCGTCTGCGGGAGCTGAGCGAGCGGCTGCAGGAGGTGCAGGACGGCTCCAGGAGGAACACTCGTGTGCTGGACCGCACCGAGGAGGAGGACGCGGCCCAGGTTCGGCAGCTGATGGACGGGGACGCCCGGCGGATCTCCCGGGTCCAGGAGCAGCTGGAGCAGCTCGAGGCTCCGGGCCTGCGGGAGAAGCTGGAGTCCTACGCTCCTCAGGCTCAGGATGAGCAGCTGGCGGCCGCGGAGGAGGCCGTGCGCTCCATGCTCCGGGTCCGAGCCCACATGAACGCCTTCCTCCGGAGAGTCCAGGAGCTGGAGCTGCAGGTGCAGAGTGCCGAGGACCGGATGAGGGAGATTCGAGACCGCGGGAGGACGGGATCTGAGCCGAGGACCTGAGCTACTGCACGTCTGACTGTAGCTGCGTTTACATGGACCCTAATCATCCCATCGGAACCAGACTAGCAGCACAACCGCAATGATCTGATTCAAATTTCATTCAGATTGTAGGGGGCTGAAAACACACACTGAATCGAGGAGTCCAGTCATATCACATCTTCCTCTTCACAATACCCCATAGATTTTCTATGAGGTTAAGTTCAGGCGAGTTTGCTGACCAATTAAGAACAGGGATACCATGGTCCTTAAACCAGGTACTGGTTGCTTTGGCACTGTGTGCAGGTGCCCAGTCCTGTTGGAAAAGGAAATCTGCATCTCCATAATGTTGGTCAGCAGCAGGAAGCATGAAGTGCTCTAAAACTTCCTGGTATATGGCTGCGTTGACCTTGTACCTCAGAAAACACAGTGGACCAACACCAGCAGATGCCATGGCTCCCCAAACCATCACTGACTGTGGAAACTTTACACTGGAGCTCAAGCAGCGTGGGTTGTGTGCCTCTCCTCTCTTCCTCCAGACTCTGGGAACCTGATTTCCAAAGGAAATGTTAAATTTACTTTCATCAGAGAACATAACTTTGGACCACTCAGCAGTCCTTTTTGTCTTTAGCCCAGGCAACACGCTTCTGATGCTGTGTTGTTCAAGACTGGCTTGACACAAGGAATGCGACAGCTGAGACCCATGTGTTGCATACGTCTGTGCGCAGTGGTTCTTAAAGCACTGACTCCAGCTGCAGTCCACTCTTTGTGAATCTCCCTCACATTTTTGAACGGGATTTGTTCCATAGTTCTCTCCAGGGTGTGGTTATCCCTATTGCTTGCACACATTTCTACCACATCTTTGCTTCCCTTCGCCTCTCTATTAAAGTGCTTGGACACAGCTCTATGAACAGCCAGCCTCTTTTGCAATTACCTTTTGTGTCTCGTTCTCATTATGCAAGGTGTATTTATATGATTTTTGATTATTAAAATGTAATAAAAAATGATTGAAATGTAATTCAGTAAACATAAAACAGAGTTTGGTAAAAAATAAAAAGGAAATTGAAAAAGGCCCTAAAGATGTAATTTTTGTTAAACTTTGAATCAATTTGTTAAATTGTATATACAAAAAATTGATTTAACCATTGAAATAGAGTCCAGAAAAATTAAAACAGAAAAAACGTTATTAGGAACAAAATCAAAATCGTATGATTTCATATGGCCCTAGGATAGTTTAGGGGTGGTTTATTCCTTTGCAATCTGATCGCGAGGGCAAAGATACATATCACGTTTGCTTTTTAAAACAAAGGATGCAACAACAGCGGGAAACTCGTACATTCGTGAAGTGTGCGCATGTTAAAAGATCAAAGAAGAATAGCTATAATGGCAGTCAGAAGAGAGAAAGATGTGCATTTTACCCTCACTCCCACACATTCCTTGAATTGTTTGCAGCGTATCCGAAGGGGGATTAAAAGTCATTAAATGGACATTAAATGGCGAAAATTAAAGCCATAAATGGCATTACATTTTATTCCTAAATGCATAATTCTTCTTTAGATAGCCAGTTTAAAAAGCATTAAATTAGATTTGATGAAACAACACTTGTAATTTTGTGCTAGTTTTGTCATGTACATTTGTTGTGCGTGTGCAGGTATTAACATCACACATTGAATTTATGCTTTAATAATACGTGTGTTATGTTATTGTGGTTCATTTATCATTGAATATCATATATGTTGTAAATGCCCAATTTTGATCCAGTTAAACAACATTACACAACCAAGAGTGTTTTTCTGAAAACCATCACGACTAAGAAGGACTCTACGACAGCTCCATAAACAATTAATCAACATCGTCACTTACATTTTAGATGCAGTATTGACTGTTTTTGTTCTGTTTTCAGCAGCGAAAATAGTTCCAAAACAGCAGAACCACAGCAAAGATTCAATAACCTGTTCGTAAACGCCTGCCTCATTCTTAAACGAATCAGCCGCCTGAATCACTTATTTGAATGAATCAGCCATTTGAATAAATCAGTTGTTTGAATGAATCAGCCATTTAAATGATTCAGCCGTTTGAATGAATCAGCATTTTAAATGAATCAGCCGCCTGAATCACTTATTTGAATGAATCAGCCATTTGAATAAATCAGTTGTTTGAATGAATCAGCCATTTAAATGATTCAGCCGTTTGAATGAATCAGCATTTTAAATGAATCAGCCATTTGAATAAAACAGTTGTTTGAATGAATCAGCTGCTTGCATAAATCGTTTGAATGAATCAGCCGTTTAAATGAATCAGCCATTTGAAAGAATCACTTATTTGAATGAATCAGCCGTTTAAATGAATCAGCCATTTGAAAGAATCACTTATTTGAATGAATCAGCCGTTTGAATTAATTGTTTGAATGAGTCAGCTTTTTAAATGAATCAGTCATTTGAATGAATCAGCCGTTTGAATGAATTGTTTGAATGAGTCAGCTTTTTAAATGAATCACTCATTTGAATGAATAAGCCGTTTGAATGAATCAGCCGTTTGAATGAATTGTTTGAATGAGTCAGCTTTTTAAATGAATCACTCATTTGAATGAATCAGCTGTTTGAATGAGTCCGCCGTTTGAATGAATCAGCCGTTTGAATGAATCAGCCGCTTGAATGAATCAGCTGTTTGAATGAGTCCGCCGTTTGAATGAATCAGCCGTTTGAATGAATCAGCCGTTTGAATGAATCAGCCGCTTGAATGAATCAGCTGTTTGAATGAGTCCGCCGTTTGAATGAATCAGCCGTTTGAATGAATCAGCTGTTTGAATGAGTCCGCCGTTTGAATGAATCAGCCGTTTGAATTAATCAGCCGCTTGAATGAATCAGCTGTTTGAATGAATCAGCCGTTTGAATGAATCAGCCGCTTGAATGAATCAGCTGTTTGAATGAGTCCGCCGTTTGAATGAATCAGCCGTTTGAATTAATCAGTCGCTTGAATGAATCAGCTGTTTGAATGAATCAGCCGTTTGAATGAATCAGCCGCTTGAATGAATCAGCTGTTTGAATGAGTCCGCCGTTTGAATGAATCAGCCGTTTGAATGAATCAGCCGTTTGAATGAATCAGCCGTTTGAATGAATCAGCCGTTTGAATGAATTGTTTGAATGAATCAGCTGTTTGAATGAGTCCGCCGTTTGAATGAATCAGCCGTTTGAATGAATTGTTTGAATGAATCAGCTGTTTGAATGAGTCCGCCGTTTGAATGAATCAGCCGTTTGAATGAATCAGCTGTTTGAATGAGTCCGCCATTTGAATGAATCAGCCGTTTGAATGAATCAGCCGTTTGAATTAATTGTTTGGATGAATCAGCCGTACAAATGAATAGTTTGAATGAATCAGCCGCTTGAATATATTATAGTTTGTAATTATCATATTTTAAAAACTTTGTAATATCATAACTAAATACATTTTTAAGTCTGAACTTTGTCTATCTCCTAAATGTGTGTTTTTCTGTGATAATTATGTGTGTGTGTGTGTGTGTGTCCCAGTGTGCGCTGCTGTCCCCGGCGGAGGCTGTCTCTGCGGAGCTGGCTCATCTGGAGCAGCGTTTCTCCGGCCTCAGTGCCCAGCGGGAGCAGCTCCAGCGGGACCGCAGCGCCCTCGAGCGGGCTGTGGAGGAGGCCGAGACCCGGGCCAGGCTGCTCTCCGCCACGGTGGCCTCTGTCCGGACGGATGTGCGGCGCATGGCCGGCCTGGAGGCGGAGGTGGAGGCGCTGCTCAACCACACCCACGCCCTGGAGGAGACGGTGTCCCAGACGGAGAAGCTGATGGTCAAGCGCATCGGGGACCAGCTGGCCGGCAGCATCGACCGCATCTCCGCGCTGAAGAGCTCGGCCGAGAGGAACGGCCAGCGGCTGGACCGGGTCTCCGCACTCGCCCTCCAGCTCTCCGCCGAACACCGCCAACTCTCAGAGCGAATCCTGGCTCTGGAGAGCGGCCAGGCCAAGCTGCGCAGGACGGTGAGCTTCGCCGACGACCTGAAGCCTAAAGTCTTCACCATCAGGCAGGACTTCGCCCTGGTGGAGCCCAGGCTGGCCGACCTCACCCTGCGGATCGGCCAGATCGCGGAAGACCTGAGGAGCAGAGGCGGAGAGCTGGAGGAGCTGCGGGAGCTCAAACGGGACGATCACAAACCCTGAGGAGTCTGAGGGACGCTCACGTCTGCTGCTGTTGACCAGTCAGAGATCCTCAGAAATGAGGAGGAAACTGGCCGTGTTATTAGGGAAGGGGCCATTCCCAAACTTTTCCCACAGAGCTGGGAGCATGGAATTGTCCAAAATGTCTTGGTGGTGCGTAGGCCTGTCACGAACACATTTTGCTGGATGATTAATCGGCCAAGAAATGATTGCGATAAACGATAAAAGTCATTCCGAGACCATTTTCATCTAACATTATGATAATGGCATAGTAATGCAGGTACACCTTATCAAAGACCAATACACTTTTATTTCTAAAGACTATTTAACACTGAAAACTGTTTTTTTTTATAGATATCCACAATAAATGAATTGACTCTCAGCCTGTTAACAAAAAATGCATATTGAATAAATACCAAAAACAATAAATAAAATGGATGAAACAGAAATGAGGAGGAAGCTCGCCGTGTTATTTAAAGGTGCAGTGTGTAGTATTTATGCCAGTGGTCTCAAACTCAATTCCTGGAGGGCCACTGCTCTGCACAGTTTTGCTCCAACCCTAATCAAACACACCTGATCCAGCTAATCAAGGTCTTCAGGATAACTAGAAACATACGAGCAGGTGTGTGTTGAAGCTGGTTGGAGCTAAACTGTGCTCTTCCAGGAATGGAGTTTGAGACCACTGATTTATGCACTGGAGCGCATCATGTTGATACGGGAAGGGGCCATTCCCAAACTATTCCCATAAAGTTGGGAGCATGAAATTGTCCTAAATGTCTTGGTATGCTGAAGCCTTATGGTGCGTAGGCCTGTCACGATAACACATTTTGCTGGACGATAAATCGGCCAAGAAGTTATTGTGATAAACGATAATATTGTTCTGAGACCATTTTTATCCCAAATAATGGTAATGGCATAATAATGCAGGTATACATTTTCAAAGATCAATAAACTTTTACTAAAGACTATGTAACACTAAAAACCATCCACAATAAATGAAAATTGAAAGTCGGAATTGCGTAGACATCAAGTTAGAAGTGAAATTTTTCGGTCAGTTTTGATTTCTTAAATTATAGTTTCTCCTTTTTTCTGACTTTCAAAAGTCAAGAATATTGTGTGTACCAAAAAAACCCTGCTTATTAATGTTTTTGAGTTTTCTCAAGGCAATACTGGAGAAGAACACGTATATTTTTAATTGACTCGATGTACCCCTCATGATGTCATTCCGGGTTAAAATCTGAATACAAAAATACGACAAAATAATAGTACTTAAAATCAGCTTGGGCTAAAGTGATGATCAGGCCCACCAGAAAAGACAAGAAAACTGGACAACACAAAAACACGTCAATATCAAATGTTGGGGTTTACCGCTACATCGACTGTTTTCTGTGTGTTGAGGTCCTGTCCAACCACGCAATGAATACCTTCTGAAAACTAAACATTCTTCGTAAGAATTGTGGCTAAGTCTAAAAAACCGCATTCAGTTGCAGAGGAACTAATTGTGCCAGCCGCAGCGATCCTCACTAACACAGTGTTGGACAAGAAAGTGGCGAAGGCCATTAAAACGGTGCCTTTATCTCACTGTTGAATTGACGATATGGCTGAAGATATCGCAGACTTCTGAACTTGAATGGATAAGGAAACCTTTTGCACTCTCCAGGAAAGACTTACAGAATCGTCCTCAGATAGGGGTTTGAGACTAACGTTTTCAGAGCCATAACTGCCACAGTTTCGCTGCAATGCTGAGAAGGAGTACCGCGGTATTGGGAAATCTGCTCTGTATGAACTGCTGCCTTTTGGGCCAACCTATTTGTGTGAGGTAACATTTTCAGCCATGCACATAAAGACAATTGAAATGTTGAAAAATATTATTAAACGAGTATATTTTTTGGGAATCCATGAATTTGTAATCTTGGAAATGTTTGTGATGGGGATGGGGGTCCAGTAATTATTCATAGACCGAAGAAACAGCAGTTCATCCCTTCATCATCCCTTGATTTACGAGATATAAAGAAAATGTAATTACCCAGAAATTACATTTTCATGAAGGTAAAAAATTAGACCTTTTTTGCCAGTTTTGTAATTTTAAATCCTTATCCATCATTCACCCTTTAGCATCTTTACTGTTGAACATCTCGCTTGCTCCTGACGTGAACTTCTGTGCCTGAGCCACCACATGTTTCAGGACTAAAGCCAGATTTGGGATCAGATTTAGAAACATTACCTTTAATGATTGAATGGATTAAGTCAGTGGTTCTCAAACTTTTTGACTCCCAAGCCTTTCCCTTTTGATAACCCAATGGGCAACACTTTAGTTCAGGCTCCAATTCTCACCATTAATAACTAATAATAATGTGCATTTTACCAATTAACAGCATATTGGTTGTTCATTAGTACTTCTAAAGTACATATTCTGCATGCCCATCTTCTAATCTACGTCATTAATCCTGCCCTTAACCACCTTACTAACTATACATAAGCAGTATTTAGCAGTTTATTGAGGCAACGGTCATCATTAATAGTGAGAATTGGACCCCTGATCTAAAGTGACCAAACAATTAGCATTTGCAAATCTCATTAATAGACTGAAATGTGTACTGTATAGATAATTTGATTAAGATATAAGTTTATAAAGATTTTATTGAATTAAGTCAATGGTTCTCAAACTTTTTGACTCCCAAGTCTTTCCCTTTTTAATAGCCCAATGGGCAACACTTTAGTTTAGGCTCCAATTCTCACTTTTAATAACTAGTGTGCATAATAACGGTTTATTAGTACTTCTAAAGCACATATTCTGCATGACCATCTTCTAAATAATCCTGCCCTTAAGCACCTTACTAACTATACATAAGCAGTATTTAGCAGTTTATTGATGCAAAAGTCATAGTTAATAGTGAAAATTAAACCCTGATCTAAAGTAAATCTCATGAATACACTGTAACATGCTAAATATTCTCACATTACATTAATATTGACATTGTATGTACTGTGTAGATCATTTGATTAAGCCGTGAACACAGTTTGGAAAAGTTATAAAGATTTTATTGGAAAACGGCTTGAGACTGAATGGTCACTGAGACGTCCAGTAACCCTGTAAAAAAACACAGTGCAGGTATTCATAGACCGAAAAAAACAGCAGTTCACCCCTTCATCAATCCCAAAAAAAAAAAGCTCTGTTTATCACATTTCTACCACCCACAACACCTGGGGCCTATTGCACAAAACTAGGATAAGGGATTAAGCCGGGATATCTTGGTGATCTTGTCATCTGTATGCAAAATTAAGTACCGCTGTCGTGTAAACGTACCCTGAAGGCACACTCACACCAAGAACGATAACGAAAGATAATTAGCGGATAAATTGAGCCAGGATCAACAAGATATCCCGGCTTAATCCCTTATCCTAGTTTTGTGCAATAGACCCCTGCTCATCCCGGATTACGACTTTGCTTCCTTTCGTTCGTCTCACTCATCCAGATGCTCATCCGGCTGGTCTTCAGCATCCGAGTCTTGCTCCTGGGTCTCCTCTAGAGCATCTACTCTGGTCTGCAGGTCTCCCAGACGGCCCTCCAGATCGTCTCCAAGTGTCCTGTAGCCGGTCAGCGCGTCCTCGTGGGATTCGTGCTTGGACTCGAGAGCGCTCAGTCTGTTGGTCAGCGAGGACGCCGAGGCCTCCTGGCTGTCCACCGCGGCCTTCAGTCGCACCTCCAGGTCTTGCTCCTGTTTCTCCAGCTTGAGCAATTCCTCTTTCAGCTCCGAGCCCAGACTCTGGAGTGCCGTGCTGGACTGGTCCTGGCGGTCGCTCAGGCCCTGGAGGCGGTCTGAAGCAGTCTGGATGGCGGCTCGAGCCGCGGATAGCTCCTCCCGTAGGGTTCCCACAGCGCTCTGCACCAGAGTCCTCACTTCGCCCACCTCCTCGGACACCGACGCCACCTCCTTATTCCTGGTCTGCAGCTCAGTCCCTACGGCAGCGATCTGCTCTCGGAGGACCGCCATGTTCCCCTCAGCCACCTCGTTGGCGGTGTTGAGATTAGCCACGGCACTGCTGACGGACGCTAGCTCCTGCGAGACATGTGTCGGCGCATCTTGCTCCTCCAGACGGGCATTGACCTCACGGAGTTCGCTCTTGAACCGGCTCTGCTCCGCCACGCTCTCCGCCAGCGAGCCGCTCAGCTTGGCCAGCCGCTCCTCCAGCGAGGACATGTCCTTCTCCTGGGCGTCCTTCACCTCCCGAACGTCCTCCGTCAGGTCCCGGAAGAGCTTATTCTGGAGCTTCTGGAGCATGTCCTCAATCCGCCGGGCATCAGCCTCTCCTTTACGCACCGTGCGGCTAGTGCTTTCCAGATCGGTCCTGGCACTGACCACCGCGCTCTCCAAACCCTCCAGAGATGCCTTCATGGACCTGATCTGGAGACAGAGAAGGACAGAGACACTTAGGCCTTACAACAAAAAGCTCCTGAAAGTGGTCAAATTGTCTACCCCAACATGTATATTTCAGTTAGGGCTGTCAATCGATAAAAATATTTAATCGCGTGATTGTCGCGAGTTAATTCACGATTAATCGCAATCTAGAGTTTGGAGAAGGACAGAGAAGCTCAGGCCTCACAACAAAAATAATCTGCCCCAATAATCAGAAGTGGTCAAATTGTCTACCCCAATATATATTTAAATTAAGGGCTGTCAAACAATTCAAATAATTTACTGTGATTAATCGCATGATTATCGTGAGTAAACGCTCAATTAATCGCAATCTGGAGACAGAAGTACAGAGACGCTTAGGCCTGTAGTTTCAAAAAGTTACATTTGTATTGGTTTACGGGATGCTTGCCGCTCTTTATTTTAATTATCGCCCTTTTTATATCACATATTCATCATTTAAAAAGCTTACGAAAACCGATTTGAAATTGAATGTTGTGCTACCGTGGAAACGGTACTTTTAACAGACTCCTCCTCCTAGTGGGCGGTGCCAGGTTACAAAAATTACAAAACTAGTTTATAGTCAAAACCTTTTCTAATCTTGACAAGAAGCATTTTGTCGGAAAGGTACCAAGGTCTCATATTTGGTGTCTGTTATGTGATAGAAGTGAAATCTGGACAGAAATCTGTTAACCCGTGTTAGTGAGCACTTCTCCTTTGCCGAGATAATCCATCCACCTGTGCAATAATCATGCCGTCTAATCAGCATCTTGAGATGCCACACCTGTGAAGTAGATGGATTATCTCAGCAAAGGAGAAGTGCTCACTAACACAGAATTAGACAGATTTGTGAACAACATGAGAGAAATAGGCCTTTTGTGTGTAAAAAGTCTTAGATCTTTGAATGCAGCTCATGACAAATGAGGGCAAAAACAAAAGTGTTGTGTTTATAGTCTAGTCTACAGTTCTGTAGACTAGACATGCGAAACACTATTGGATAATTCTTATAACTGACATTTCGCTGGGCCAATCGGAATCTTAGCTCACTTGCGTCAGAATCTTGAAGCACACAGCGTCAACTGAGCTCGCCATTGAATGAGACGCCTGGCTATCGAGATACCACGCGAGTCTGACGGATGGAAGTAAGCAAGCTTAGTGTTCAATTCAAGCATGGGCATAGATTACGGGACGTGTCCCCTGCACTTTTAATAAAGTGTACTTTCATCCTCCGCACGTTTACTGGGTCTCCCCGATCCTAGTCGACCCGCTCAGAGCGGGATATGAACCGGCGTTACCTGCGCGAGGGCGGGCAAGTTAACAGGGACGCTAAAGAGAGCTTTCTCTACCTCGATTGCGCGCTTCTTGAGGTCACAATCAATACATGAATACATGATAAATACATCAAGATTTAAATTCAGAGACAAAAAATAATCTATGCATGACCTGTCATTTTATTCGTATCTAAATATGAGGAGGGCGCTCTCACAGAAAGTCCAAAAGCGGACTCGTAGAAACTTTGTCACTGGAGCTGCAGCTGAAGGAAAACAATGTTTATGAGTGATGAAACGTGACGACGACAATCAGACGATTGCGACAATATATATGCTTTGTGTGTTTTTCAAGCCATCTCAATGTAGGCTATTGCTTGACTATAAAGTAGGCCTATATCATATGAATAGTGCAGTGCTAACTGACAGCTTTTGAAATGTTTATCTTCTGCTCACCAAAGCTATATTTATTTAATCAAAAATACAGTTAAAACAGTAATATTGTGAAATACCATTACAAATGAAAGCAGCCTTTTTCTATGTGAATATAGTAAAGTGTGATTTATTCCTGTGATTAAAGCTGAGTTTATCATCATTACTCCAGTCTTCAGTGTCACTAATCACTCTCATATGAGGATTTCATAATCAAGAAACATTTTTGATTATTATCTGTGTTGAAAACAGTTGTGCTGCTTAAAAATGTTGTGGAAACCATGATACATCTTATTTTTCAGGATTCTTTGATGAGAAGGTTCAATGGACAGCATTTATTAAATAAATTATCTTTTGTAATATTAAAAATATCACTTGTGATCAATTTAATGTAGCCTATGTCTGATCAACAAAAGTATTAATTTCTCTCTTTTTTTAATTTTACCACAGATGTGTGAATGGTATGGTGGTTTCCGCAAAAATGAAGCAGCATGATCATGAGCAACAAAACTGTTTTCAACACTGATAATAATCATAAGTGTGTGTTGAGCATCAAATCCTAATATGAGAATGATTAGTGACACTGAAGACTGGAGAAATGATGATAAATTCAGCTTTGATCACAGAAATAAATCACACTTTACTATATATTCATTTAGCGAACAGATGATGTACATCAGAATATTATTTCATTGTATTACGTTTTTAACTGCATTTTTAATTAAATAAATGCTATATAGTCAATGATTTTATATATATATATATATATATATATATATATATATATATATATATATATATATATATATATATATATATATATATATATATATATATATATATACACACACACACACACACACACCCACCCCCCCCGGCACTGTCACCTTTTTTACTCTGAGGAGTTTGCAGGTCTGTGTGCTAAATAATTGCATAATTTGTGGTCGATTTATTATTTGAAACTTTAATATTAATTTATGCAATTGCAATGCCTTGATTTTTAGTAAAGTTATAGTCGTAAATGCAACGGTACTAATTATTGTCATAATTTATTTTCGGCCTTGGTTTCCTCTTTTTTTTCGGTTTCGGCCAAGAATTGTGATTTCGGCGCATCCCTTCTGACAATGTTCTGCTTGGTGTCATCACGCTTCAGAAGAGGCCAAAACTAATGGTTTCATTGTTGGGTCTGAAAACCACGAATCATCCAAATGCCACATCCAGGTAAAAAAAAAAAAAATAGAGCGCACAGAGCCCCTAAACTTCATAGTTTGTGTGAAAGAGAAAATACAAAAAAGTAAATTTCCATCCCTGGAAGTTTGGGTTGGCAGTTTCACAGAAACGCATCTAGGGACCCGAGATGCAAATTATTATTTGAATACATTCAGGTTCTTCAGCTTTTTGGTTGTTCCAAATCCTGTGTTTCTTTCTAGCACTGACTTGGATTGACCGCTACTGAAATAAGATGTTTAAAAGAACAAAGTGTGTATTTGACCGGACTCCTAAAAGTACTTCATACGTGAGGGAAACGCCTTCTTTATGTGTGTGTGTGTGTGTGTGTATGTCACCACTTTCCCCAGGCCAGGGAAACCTGGCGAACCTGATTGATCTCTCGCTCTTAAGAACAGCTCTACTACAGGCGTGGAGCGAGAGGATGATCTTCTTTACAGCCCATCGGCCAATCACAGACGACCACATCATCCTGAGCTCAATCTGAAGACATGCTTATGTTGTGTGTGTGTGTGTGTGTATTAAACATGGACCGCCCACACTAACAGCTCTAGTTTGACCTTTGTGGTTGACTCCAGGCAGAGCTCAAGACTTTCTGGTCTAGTTTATTCAGTTCCAGCAACAGGGAACGCTCTTACAATGTTGTCTTAACGTTACAAGCAAACAGTCTCATAGTAATCCTAACCGTAAGTGTGTGTTCAACGCTATCTGGTCTTTCGTTTCCTGAAAGGTTCAGTTGGGAAGATTATCTAACAGGTTTTAAATGGTAAGCTACGTGTTTCAGAATGTTCATTTAAAACTTTGAAGAAATCGGAACATTCCATTTGATCATTCCGCAAACAGACGTTATGGAGCATTACTCGTTACTTTTGAATCAAAACTAACACTGCATGACGTCTGTTTGCAGAACAATCATTTTTATTACGTTCAGAAAACATTCAAAACTTTTTGAAGAAATCGGAAGGTTCCATTTGATCGTTCCGCAAACAGACATTGTGGAAAGTTTCTCGTTACGTTTGAATCAAAATTAACGCTATAACGTCTGTTTGCGGAACGATCAAATTAAAATTTTCTTTAACGTTCGCATAAAAGAGTTATGTTCAGAAAACATTTCAAAACTTTGAAGAAAATGGAACATTCCATTTGATTATCCTGCAAACAGATGTTATGGAATGTAACTGGTTACTTTTGAATCAAAATGAACGCTCCATAACATCTGTGGAACAATTAAATGGAAGGTTTCCCTAATGTTCCCATAACCGGTTTAAAAACTTTCAGAGAACATTTTAAAACTTTGAAGAAAATGGAGCATTCCATTTGATCGTTCTGCAAACAGACATTATGGAACTTACTCGTTACTTTTGAATCCAAATTATCGCTATAACGTCTGTTTGCTGAACAATCAAATGGTATATTTCTTTAACGTTTGCTTGACGAACTTTCAAAAACGTTCAGAAACTTTAAAGAAAATTGAACGTTCCATTTGATCATTCCACAGAGCGTTACTCGTTATTTTTTAATCCAAATTAACGCTATAACGTCTGTTTGCCGAACAGTCAAATGGTATATTTCTTTAACGTTCGTGTGAAGAACTTTCAAAAACGTTCTGAAAACTTTAACGAAAATGGAACGTTACATTTGATCATTCCGCATATTGTTACTCGATATTTTTTAATCCAAATTAACGCGATAACGTCTGTTTGCCGAACGATCAAATATATTTCTTTAACGTTCATGTGACAAATTTTCAAAAACGTTCTGAAAACTTTAACGAAAATGGAACGTTACATTTGATCATTCCGCAGAGCGTTACTCGTTACTTTTTAATCCAAATTAACGCTATAACATCTGTTTGCCGAACGATCAAATAATATATTTCTTTAACGTTCGTGTGAAGAACTTTCAAAAACGTTCTGAAAACTTTAAAGAAAATGGAACTGCCATTTGATAATTCTGCATAGTTTCCTTAACTTTGCGTAACCAATAAAACACTTTCCTAAACGTTCAGACATAACTTTTTTGAACAAGTTAATGGCAACCCAAGTGCGTTTAGAAGGTGTTTGTGTGTATGTGTGTAGGTTTTCCCCCCCACAGAGTGTGTGAAGCGCAACACTGACCTGTTGGAGCGCGATCTCCACTTCATGCGCCGCCGACGCGCACTTCCTCGCGGACTCATCGTGTCTGGAGCTCGCGAGTTTGATGTCGGTCAGCTCGCGGTGGACGTACAGGGACGCGAGCACTGCTCCGGCCGCCAGAGACAGATAAAGCAGCGCGGACACGAGCTTCAGCAGCACGTCTGACGCGGAGCGGCGGCTCGACACCGGCGCGCTCTCCGCTTTGGCGGCTCGCGGGCTCCTCTTCGCCGCGTCTTCTTGCGGCTGCTGGCTCGCGACGGGTTTGTCGCCGGATTGCGAGTTGTTGTTCTTGGTTTTGTTTTTTGGGGCCATCGCTCCCGTGTGTGTGGAGATGTCGCTCCGCGTTGTGCCGTGACGTCAGCGAGCGTCGCGTTCTGCTCTCATTCCTTCACTCGCTGGTTTGGTTCGGCCGCTGCCTTTACACTTTGTCGACTAGTCTGAGCTCGTGTAATGCGCGACTCTGACTGCTGAAGAAGAAGAGGAGGATGAGGAATATGTGTCGTGTCGTGTCGTTTTGTGATTTGCTCCACCCTTCTTCAGACGTGGCACTGATTTTCCTCACACATCTGCATCCTCCCATCATGCGTGCACTTTTAGAAACTTCAGTGGGAACTAAGCCTAATTTAAGTTGAAATAAAGGCCAGTTGTGCTACAAATGTAAGGCAGATTGTAGTAATAGTCCAACTTTTTACATTAGTTTAAACTCTTCAGCATCAGCTCAAACAATAAAATAAAATTGTTTCTTATTATTTAGACATTCAAGAGCAGTAAACAAAGCAAACAGTACTAAAACATGATTTAGTTAATCAAATCGCGTTTATGAAATTGACATTAGTGTTCAAAATAAAATAATTAACTGCATCAACTGGAAAAAAAAAGGTTCGCTAATGTATTTATTTGAAATTGTAATGTAAGTTGTATCAAATATTTAAGGCAGAATGTAGCAATAGTTAAACTATTTTACATTAGTTTAAACTCTTTAGCATGTAAAATAGCATTGTTTATTATTATTTGCTCATTCAAGAACAAAGCAAACTTACGCAAATACTGATTTAGTTGATCAAATTTGCGTTTATAAGTGACAGTGTTCAAAATTATTCAATTAATAAAATAATTAACTGCATCAACTGGAGAAAAAAAGGTTCCCTAATGTATTTATTTGTACAGTTAAATATTATATGATATAATTTATTGTTTGAATATTACTTTCCAGCGACGTGTATGACGTAGAGTCGCTGCTGGCCAATCAGAGCCGCCGCCGTGACGCTGAGCCACGCCCCCTTGCGCTCGCGGGAGTGTGCGAGTGATATTTCGGATTATTCCCGTTAAATTAAAGCCCCGTGCGGAGAATGAGCGACGGCTACCGGATTATCAGCCGCTGGTTCTTCGACGTCTGCGTGTTCGAGGCGCTCGAGAGCTTCCGCAATGGAGACTACGCGTTCTTCGCCAACATCACCAAACACATCGAGAGTGAGTGTGTGTGTGGAAGTTTGTTTACATCGGCGCGCGCAATGCTAGCTTTAGCGCAGAGCTAACGTTAAACGCGCTCAAACTCCGGCGCAAGTCTGTGATCAAGTCTGCTTTTTTAACTTAAATACAATATACATATGCATGTAACGTTAGCGTGTGAACGCTTATATTATAGAGAGCTACGGCTGGGGTCTCACTCATGAAAGTTTACCAAGTGTTACAGAAGTTGAAGCTTGTTTAGTCTGTCAGAGGATCATATTGTCAAGACTTGCCTGTATGATGAGACCACAACACCAGCCATAAGGTTCATTTTGAGAATTTGAGATGTATACGCTAATAAATAAGGTTTCCTTTAACGTAAGTTATGGTTTATTAGGAAAGGACAACATGTGAAAATCTGAAAGCTGAGGGTGCAGAAAAAAGTCTAAATATTGTGGAAATCGCCTTTAAAGTTGTCCAAAGGAAGTCCTCATGCGATGTATGGTTGGTTACTGGTGATGTTGTGGTCATTAATATTGCAGATATTGATATATAATGTGTTATTATGTGTCAGGTCTGGTGGTCCTGCCCATGGATGGACGCGGAGACACGGTCCTCAAGCTGCGCTTCATGCAGTTCCTGACCCGGATCAACAACGGAGACAAGCTGGGTAAGTGTGTGTGTGTGTGTGTGATGGGTAGGTTTAGGGGCAGTGTAGGGGGATAGAAAATATGGTTTGTACAGTATAAAAACCATTACACCTATGGAATGTCCCCACATTTCACAAAAACAAATTTGTGTGTGTGTGTGTGTGAGAGAGTGTGTTGCTCACACGTGTGTGTGTGTGTGCCGCAGATCTGACGTTCGAGGAGCCGAAGACGCCGCTGGAGTCGGCTCTGGCCGTCCTGGAGTCGCTGTGCCGAGAGATGGACGTCCCTCAGAGAGAGCAGCAGCGCGTGCACAACGCCATCGCAGAGATGGTGTGTGTGTGTGTGTGTGTGTGGCTCATAATCGTGTGCCATCGCAGAGCAATGTGAATGCTTCATCAAGTGTCTTGTTTCCAGTCCAGATATCTAAAAATCAAGATGTTTTTACTATTCGAGTAAAATGACGAGATATGATGTGATGTTTTCTGGGTAAATAAATCAACTTGAAGTGAGTTTTTGCTTAAGCAGAGCTAAATTACAGAGGCAAGAGGATTTTTCTCACCCCATTGGCAGATCATTGTCCTCCTTGTTTTAAGCAAAAACTCACCAGACAAATATATCATCTTCAGGGCTCTACGCTGCTATTTTTGGATAACGTGCGGGTTAAAAGCAGCCCTTTGTGCGATCACACCGGTGTGATTTTGTCAGTCAGTTCATCACTATATATATCTATATCACAACTATTCAGTGTTTTCAACCACATGAGGTTTCATTTAGGCTTCAGACATTAAAGGTAAAGGTAAGGTAAACTTTATTGTCTGGACAGTAATTAATATTCGACGCTGACAATGCTATACATCTACACATTAATCTCCGTAAAACATAAACAAACACATAGACCAGGTAAATATCACACCAAAAACCACTACCCATATATATGTCACCTTCAGATATAAATCGCACAAGACTAACACGTGTGTTATGGAGAACTACACTGACTCGTGTTTGTGTGTGTGTGTGTGTGTGTGTGTGTGTGTGTGTGCGCAGCTCGTAATCGTGTGCATCAAGAGCGGAGAGTTCGAGAAGGCCGAGGAGATCCTGCACACACACTTCAGCGCAGCCGCAGACTCCGCCGGGAAGGTGAGCTCCGTCTCTCCTGGGTATCGTTTGGGTTTTTACATTATTGGGGCCAATCCGGCACTTTTAAAACCGTACCGGTGCCTGAACCGATACTTAAAACAAAAGAGCCACAAAACGAGGGTGGCTGACATTAAAGAATGGCTTTTGATAAGTAATAAAGTACCATCTTCATATGGCTAATTTAGAGCGCACCGCCTTGTTTCTGACACGACACACAGCAGCCGCAATAGATATGACAGATGTAATTCTTTCTTTTTTATTCAGAAATATAAGCTGTTAACCGTATCATGACCTCTCTGATGTTCTGATTTTCTCACATGTGTAAGAGAAAGGTCTCGTCTCGGTCTTGTCTTGGTCTCAGATTTAGAGGACTTCATCTCGAGACCACACCTGCTGGGATATCACTGAACGGCCGGTGCATGGCCTGATGTAACATCATTAATGTGCTTTGATGTAAAACGCACTGCTTTAATGCAATCAGTAGCTTATTTGTAGTGTGAGAACTTAATATTAAATTATATTTTAAACTGTCTTTGCTAATTCTGCAACGTTTCCTAATTAAATGAATCAGCTGCTTTGAACAAATCGGTTGAATAAATCTGGGCTGGACTGGTAATCTGGCATTTCCCCGGTGGGCCGACGCACTTTGGGGCCGGTATAGTGTTTAAAAAATAAAATAAAAATTTGTACCACTGACAACACGCAGCGACAGCGGCCCATTGGTGTCTTCAAGATTTTGACAAGCCGAAGCGAGAGAGACCTCCCCCCCCCCCCCCCCCCCCCATATTAGGCGCTTTTTTTCTATCTATTTATTTATTATTTAAGCGCATGGAACTGCAAAAGGAATATCCGCACAGCGCAGCCACTGCGTTTAAATACTGCTCTATGAACGGCACTTTGACTTATTTAGTTTTATAGAATCGTGTGATATGGAAACGTTACAGGTTCTGTGGTGAATCAGCTGAAAACAGCCGCCAGCATGTGTTCATGACGAGGTAAAGTGGAAAACGGCAACACACACAAACGCTTCACTTTAGCACAACCACAACTCACTCTTCAGCTATTAACAGCGGAGAAATATGGTGTTTAGGAATTGCAGAATATAAATCACTTGTATAGAGGCTGTTTTCGTATTTTCTACAGGTTTACATTTTTTTTACTTACAAATATAATAGTTTATATATGTTTTATATAGTTTTTGAAACCATATAGCCATATAATGAGGAGCACGGTTTTACAGTCTGTGTTTTACCCGGTGACTGCCATGATCTTACAGTTAAATGAAACTGGCCTACAGTTAAACATATAGTCTATAAAACAGCTTTAAGTCTAGATCCCATGAATTAAGGACAAAGCTTTTTTCCTCTTTAAAAGTTTTATTAACTTTTTTTAATAGATTTAATGAAATGTAATAGCCTCATGAAAGACAGATATCAGTGTCTTACTTAAATGATGTGTTAACTCTTGAAAAATATGATTGTTCAACCCAGAAATTCCAAGGGCATTTCTGTGTGACAAAAAAAGCAATATTAAGTTTATCTGCATTTGCAGCAAATTCGATAATATCTATCATTATTTGTCCTAGTTTTATTTATATACTCCAATTTAAGGCCCCAACCCCAGCAAAAACATTCACGGGGAACTCATGGGCCGGATGTGCTGGGTATGCCAGAGCCGCATTTTAGCCCCAGTCCAGCCCTGGAATAAATGATTCTGTGACTGTTAAATAATGTTAATGTTTCAATGTTAGATCTCTCTATCTATCTATCTCTCTCTATCTATCTGTCTCTCTCTCTCTCTCTCTGCGCAGAAGAAGCTGCTGATGAATCTGATCCGGAAGAGACGCTCCTCTCACTCGGTGCTGCAGCTGAGCTCATACAGAGACTTCAAGCAGGACATGCTGGAGTTCATCGAGCGGCTCTACCGCGTCCCCGAGCCCTTCCTCACACAGGTCCATGTGCATTTATAACACATCAGCTAACAGCTAAACCACACAGGTCGACTAACAATCCTATAACACATCAGACCGCTAAACCACACAGGTCCATATGCATTTATAACACATCAGCTAAACCACACAGGTCGACTAACAATCCAATAACTACATTCGACATTAACTGATTCTACATTACTTTAGTGTAAATGGTGATTGATAGTGGATAATATAATGTAATGGACTGATGGTAAAAATACATGCTTTTGACACACATAGAAATTGTGGTAAACTTCATTCATTCATTCATTCGACTTAATTGTCCACCTTAGTGGAAATTTGTCTTCGACTTCTCCGAACAAAAATACATCAATGACACCACATTTAAACTTACATGCAAAATGACTTTCAACATGTGAAGTTTTTATATTTGTAACAACATATGATACTGTTAAACAACATCACACAACCAAGAGTCAGGATTGCAATTAATTAAAGAAAAATGTAATTAAGAATAGTTTGCAGTTTCAAAAGCAGAAGCCAGCTTCAAGTCTCATGAGGAGTTCATAGGCCGCTCTCCCGCTGTCACCGTCTCGTTGCCTCGCCCTATCGTACACACAATTACCCCGACAGTTATACCGTTTTCAAGGTCTAGCCACGTCATTCTGATTGGCTCAGATAAGATGCAATGTAAGCAACTTTCCACACATAGACAGATAGGAGCACATATTGCCAAACTAGGTAGACAAGTCGTCGCCCCATCACCAGGTTTGCATTATCATAGGCCACTAAACAGCGTCTCCAGGTCTGGCAACGTCCGCAGAAATGTCCATCTCCAACATTAGGCCTGCACAGATCTGGTACACACACACACACACACACACACACACACACACACACACACCTAAAACTCCAGAGAATACTGGTTTCCTCCAAGGTTGGGAACATCTTAACTAATTATAAACAAAACATCTCTCCAAAGCATGCTGATAACATGTGCTTTCCTGCAGCTTTTCCTACAGACAATAGTACAGGCAATATTCATCTCGACTCTTCAGTGTTTCAGTTGTTGGGGGTTAACAGCTTATGACCCAGGACCAGTAGGGAAGAAATGAAAATGTAGAAAAATGTACTTAAGAATAGTTTGCAGTTTCAAAAGCAGAAGCCAGCTTCAAGTCTCACAAGGAGTTCATAGGCCGCGCTCCCCCTCTCACCGTCTCGTTGCCTCGCCCTAACGTACATACAATTGCCCAACAGTTATACTGTCTTTAAGGTCTATCCACGTCATTCTGATGGGCTCAGATAAAATGCAATTTAAGCAACTTTCAGATTGGAGCACATATCGCTAAACTAGGTGGACAAGTCATCGCCCCATAACCAGAATTACATCACAGTGACCTCATAGGCCACCCAAAAGCGTCTTCAAGTCTGGCGTTTCTGCAGAAATGTCCATCTCCAACATTAGGCCTGCACAGATCTGGTACACACACACACACACACACAGAATACTGGTTTCCTCCAAGGTTGGGAACATCTTAACTAATTATAAACAAAACCTCTCTCCAAAGCATGCTGATAACATGTGCTTTCCTGCAGTGAGAGGTACAGGCAATATTCATCTCGACTCTTCAGTGTTTCAGTAAAAGGAAAAATAAAAGGAATAAAACATAATAAATTAAATGAAAGGCAAATCCATATTTCATCTCTGGAAGCCGGGCTAAGTGAGCAAACGCTGTTACTGCACTCCGGACATATTAGGGGTGTGTGATACTTCCAAAATCCACACACACGACGCCTGGTTGATTAAGGATCACCCTTTCACCATCACGATTGAAAATGACACTGATTTCATATGACAGCTCCAACAATTAACATAGTCACTTACATTTTAGATGCAATATTGACTGTTTTGTTTTATTTCAGCAGCAAAAACATCACCACAGAACCGTAACGCGTCTCACAGCAACAGTGTGTGTTACTGAATGATTCAGTGTTTGAATGAATCGGTTGAATCAAAGATTCAATAACCTGTTTGATTCTTGAATGAATCGTTTGAATTAATGACTCCCTCATTAAGACTCACCTGCTGTCACCTACTGTTGGTTTAGCGTCATATTTAAACATTCTTTCCAACATTTCTTTTGTTTATTCAGAAATACAAATCTCATAACATTATTTAATGCAGTTGTCATTTTTTATTTAAATGTTTTTTAAACCTTTATTTAACCAGGCAAGTTACTTAAGAACACGTTCTTATAATATGAAAACTGAAGCATAGCATATATTTAATAAGATTAGGGGGAAAATGTCCTTTATAAAAGGTAAAACTATCACAAATATGCAGATTTAAAATATGCCAAAGCTGACTGAACACTGGTGAGAAATTAGACTATTGCTTTAGAATAAATTATATTTACAACACACACACACACACACACACAAATAACTTTTTTTCGGAACATGCTTATGCTTAATGACAAGTACATTTTTAACTCGGAGGAGTGAGTTGAACATGCTTAATGTGGAGCCCGTCCCTACTGACGGTGTGTTTGTTCTGCAGATGCTGAAGCGCTCCGGACGCCTGGAGCCGACCGCATTATCCCGGGATAAGGAGAAGGAGGACTCGCCTCAGGTGCAGAAGGAGAAGGAGGACTCACCTCAGGTGCAGAAGGAGAAGGAGGACTCACCTGGGGTGCAGAAGGATAAGGAGGACTCACCTGGGGTGCAGAAGGAGAAGGAGGACTCACCTCAGGTGCAGAAGGAGAAGGAGGACTCACCTGGGGTGCAGCTGAATTTGCGGAGCCTGCAGAAGGATAAGGAGGACTCACCTCAGGTGCAGAAGGATAAGGAGGACTCACCTCAGGTGCAGAAGGAGAAGGAGGACTCACCTGGGGTGCAGCTGAATTTGCGGAGCCTGCAGAAGGATAAGGAGGACTCACCTCAGGTGCAGAAGGAGAAGGAGGACTCACCTGGGGTGCAGCTGAATTTGCGGAGCCTGCAGAAGGATAAGGAGGACTCACCTCAGGTGCAGAAGGATAAGGAGGACTCACCTCAGGTGCAGAAGGATAAGGAGGACTCGTCTCGAGTGCAGCTGAGTTTGCAGAGCCTGCAGAAGGCGTACGGCGAGCTGAGCGAGGAGTATGGCGTGAGTGTGCCGTTCTCTCAGCTGGTGGAGGAGGTGGAGATGGAGGCGCAGCAGCAGAGCCGAGAGACGGACGGAGACGAGCTCCACCTGGCCCTGTCGGAGACGCCCATGGAGCCGGCGGCGGAGAGAGTGGCCAATGGAGAGCCACACGAGTCCCGCTACGCCGGCATGACCATATCACGCTTGGTCACGGAGGAGGACAGCCAGCCCAGCGGAGACGAGACGCAGATCACCGGTGGCCCATCTGACCAGCCGTCCCCTCAGAGGTCACTGACATGAGCCATAGCTGCTCTTATTGATGGAAAACATGCTTTTATTACTTACGAGTAGTACTAAAAAAACTTGTTTTGGGAAAACTACTCAATTACGAGCTTTTGCTTAAAATTAGCAAAATAATCTGCCAGTGGGGTAAGCAAATAATCTTAATTCAAACAGAAAACAAGTTTTTTTGCTTACCCCACTGGCAGATTATTTAACTTATTTTAAGCAAAAGCTCGTAATTGAGTAGTTTTCCCAAAACAAGTTTATTTTGCTTACCCCACTGGCAGATTATTTAACTTATTTTAAGCAAAAGCTCGTAATTTTGAGTAGTTTTCCCCCAGGACAAGACGACAACTTTTGTAGCAATGCCTCTTAATGTAAGAATTTTAAGATATTTGGACTGTAAAAAGGACTAATATCTAAATACATTCTTAAATTAAGAAGCATTGCTACATAAGAAAGTTTTTGTTTTGTTTTGGGGGAAAATAACTAAAAATTAAGTGTGCTTTTGCTTAACCTGTTAACTAAAATAAACATTTTTGAAAATATACATGAAAATTCACTATCCAAACTTAAATGGTTGCAATTCAGGAATGCTTTGGAATATAGACGTGGCATCATTGTAAAGAAGACAGTCAGCAGAGTATTGCTCAAGTGAAATAACTTCAAAAAATTAAAGTATAAAAAAGTTATGGAAGTTTAAATTTACTGTAAATCAAATATACTGTAATAGATATTTAATATTTAATATAAAATATATAGGTTACAAAATAATTTGTACTCTAAAATGAGTATCAAATCAAAGCCATATGTCTAATCAATTTTTGTTCCAAATTTGAAGTTGATATCACACAAATTGAAGTTCCCATGAGATTTTGTTTAGGCGCTATACCAAAAATAGCCACCGGGTGTCATAGAAATTCCTTTGATTTTTTTTTTTTTTTTGGGATGCAATTTCCTGTGTCAAAATTATATATATTTTTCCAAATATCACAAAACAGATTGTGATATTTGGAGATCTAGGACCGTGAGACTCAGACCTTTCCGACGATATGCGTTTTGTCAAGATTAGAAAAAGTTTTCACTATGAAGTATTTAAATAAATATGAAATATGACAACGCCTCTTGGGGAGGAGCCCGCGAGAATAATTTAGAGCACCGTTTCCATGGTAACGCAAGGTCCGATTTCAAAACGGTTTGGACAGGATGAATCTTGAGTCCGCAAGCTTTCGAATGATATATAGTTTGTCAACATTAGATCAGGATAAATATAGGATATAATTGTTTTAAACTTGCAGTGGCAAATGGGCCCACCGGTGGGCCAGTGACACTTAACAGGTTAAAATAAGAAAAGTAATCTGCCAGTGGGGTAAGCAAATTAAACTTAATTTAAACAGAAAACAAGATTATTTTTCTAACCCCATTGGCAGATTACTTTGCTTATTTTAAGCAAAAGCTCACTTAATTTTGAGTAGTTTTCCCCCAAAACAAGACGACAACTTTTGTAGCAATGCCTCTCAATGTAAGAATTTTTACATCAACATAACTTACATTTTTAAAGTTAAGATATTTGGACTTAAAAAAGGACACAAATACTAAGTAAGCATGTTTTGCAGTGTGTTGAACGCTCTGTGTTCTCCAGGGTCGTTATTGGCAGTGATCCGGAGTCGGATGATCCTGAGGTTCAGACCGTCAGACCAGCGTCCACACACAAGCAGCGCCACAGCAGGTGAAATTAATAATGATTTCTAAAATCTCTATTCGCATTTTGACTGTGAGCGCAGCATAAGAACAGTCATGTCAGGTTGACATTTAATGCTCATAAACTCGTTGGTCAGCTAGAAAAGGGCTAAATAAATGCGCTCGCACAATTCTTATGTTTTTATCTAATAAAAACAAGTCCGTTTACCAGTAAGGGGAGTTGTCACATTAGCAGTAAATTACTGGTAGTGTGTGCTAGAATGAATGTTACATATTCACGTATTCAGTCAGAACGTGCTGACGGAAGAGTTTAGGTTATGTTTTTAAGAAGTTGCTTAAAAGCAGATTAATGGCTAAAGTCTGATTACACTGTATTCAGCACAAACAGGGCTACAGTAATATGTGAGCAACATATACATGGAAATTTGTAGTTTTGAGAAAATTGTTCATGTGTAGTTTTTGAAAAATCTAAAGTGTTAAATCACTGAAATAAGGCCATATAACACTATTTAAACATTTGTTAACAAGGCTTTTCAGAACTGGATGTTGTTGCCTAGAGTTTCTTCTTCTTCAAAACAATGTGAAAACCATTTTGAACACTATATCATTATAGTTATCATTATTATTCCTTTAGCTTTAGTGAGACATGTACTGTATGTGGGGAGGGTGTGGCTCATCATGAATAATGCTGTGATACCATCTCATGTGATTCCCTCTGTGTTCTCAGCTTCATTATTCGCAGTGATCCGGAGTCGGATGATCCCGAGGTTCAGACCGTCAGACCAGCGTCCACAGACAAGCAGCGCCACAGCAGGTGAAAGGCCTTTCACTATAGCTGTCATTATAGTTATCATTATCGTCATAGTGTTATGCTTATTGGTGTTAAAGGGTTAGTTACTTCAGCCAAAAATGTAAATTCTGTCACTCTCATTCCAAACACTCAAGACTTTCATTCATCTTCAGAATACAAATGAAGTGTTCAGAAACTACAAATTCCCACTCAGAATGAGACTCAAGTTCGGCCACGTGGTATCCTTTGAAACCAAAACATCAGCTAGGGTTTTCATCTTATTAACACCAAATGTATCTTACCTACACTGTTTTTAACAACCCAACATTCAGTCCAATCCGCATTTTCAGAGTTTTGCAAAAGTGAGAAGAGCAAGAACATATTTATTATACAATTTTGTTATTTAAAACTACTTCACAATTTATATATCTTTGCAACATGTTTTATCATCTTTATCTTTAATTTTAAGCTCATCTTTTATATTAATTTTCACAGATGCTTACTTCAAAAATAGTTTAACGTCACATGTAATCGGTCGATCAGTGCTTCAGCCGCAGAAAGCTGTCTGTTTATTTCCATAAACTCGTTAGCATTTTTTGGGTGAGCTAACCATTAACGGGGCTTCCATCTCATGTTATTCCAGGGTCATTATTCGCAGTGATCCGGAGTCGGATGATCCTGAGGTTCAGACCGTCAGACCAGCGTCCACAGACAAGCAGCGCCACAACAGGTGAAAAGCCTTTCACTATATATGGTTTTATGCTGAATTGTGGCCAAACGCGGATAAGCAAATGTCCGTTACACCCCTAGTACACACTCACATCTCAAAATGCTTTTTTGGGGAGTATTCACACTTGAAGAGAGCATGTGTGAATCCGTGCATTTTGCTCTTTAAAGACAGGTTTATTAATCTGCTGTCACTTTATGATAATCAAACTAAAAAGGAAAATTAGATTGCTCTATTAAGGATAAATCTATAGATAACGGCTATTTCATGCAGTCTGCCTGATTTACTCTGTTAAAGAGCTGCTTCTCATGATCATTTTCAACAATTACAAAAATCAGTTGGACGTATGCTGGCGTACTTCTGTGCCAAATACACTCTTTGAGGAATTGAACAAGTTTGGGCAAGTTTTTTTGTTTGAGTATGACGTCATAAAGGTAATTAGCAATAATGCTAATCATGTTATTCCCTCTGTGTTCTCCAGCTTCATTATTCGCTGTTAGGGCTGCACGATTAATCGAAATCTAACCGCAATCGCGATCTGGCGTGTGTGCGATTATGAAAGCTCAAAGGCTGCGATTTTAATGAAATAAATAAATGCCCAGTGTGTTAGCGAAGAGCGGCTCTGTGATAAACGCTGCTCCGTCTGAAAGACTGCGAGTTTGAGTCGCTTATAACGTGCGTTTGAAGAAGCAACACGAGTCAAACATCTTCACAAACTAGTGAAGCGCTCATAAACCTGTTCAACAAAAGACAACATTTAATAACATGTTTACCTCACTTCATATCGTCAGGCGAGTGTGTGTGAGCTGATGTGGCTTCTCATCAGAGTGAGGCAGACGATGCGTTATTTTATAGCAGCCTATCTCAATCAGCACTGCATTATAATACACTTTATTATTATGAAAATACCCTTGACGGCTTGAAGAACTCAAATACTCCATATTTTGCTGCAGTCGTGTTTATTGTCGTCATGTTTAATCAAAGCATCTCTATCTTCTGTTTACAGCGCTAGCTTCACATCAGGGGTTTCCTGAAAACTAACGTCATTACTTCTCTGAGGCGAATGTGGCGCTTTCCGCTCGAGGGCGCCCTCTGGCTTTCAGTATGAATTAAAAACTTTTGGGTATTCAATTATAAGAATATAATACTTAATACATTTTAAAACTTCATAAACATTTTTTTCTTCAATGAAGAGTTTTTTTCCTCCACAGTGGATGCACAAGAGGTTCTTCTTTCATATTAAAGACAGACTTTAAGAAATTGATATCACAGATAAACAACACACACACATACACACATATATATATAAGTGCACTATATTAGTGTCATCGATGACATCGACTACGGAAATACGTCGACGTTCGTGAAATGCGTCGGCACGTCGTGTCACACATTCATTCATGGAGAAAGTTCCCCATTCTATCACAAAAACCTAGACCACAAATATCAAGAGTATGGGAATACTTTAAACAGAGGCCAGACAGTGTTTCCCCGCCACATAATCAATACCGGCCGCCACATATTGATTCGTCATTCATTCATTTTTACGCTATTTAAAAGACGCACGCATATTCGTTTAGCTGCATTTCCTTAAGTTCTCTCTCCGCCCTTTTGCGCGTCTCTTACTCACTCACACACACACATGCTCGTTGCATTCGACCGTAAAACAACTTTTATTGCATTTTGGCGCATTTAGTGTGACAGCTTTTAAAGCCAGAGCAGTTGAATAACAGAGTTGCGACACGCCTTCATCACGCGGCAGCGCGCGGTCACGGCGCTTATTATAATTCTAAACAAACCAGCGCGGTGTCAATATTACAGACCAGTGTTTCCCAACCGGGATCCCGAGCAAAAGGTGCCGGGACGCACTTACACCGCGGGTCATCTCACACCTGATGACGAATCTGTAATATGGGTTGTCACTTGAAAATAATGCTGATATAATGTGATGCTGATAAAATAATGTTTCTGTCGATGGATACACGTGCTGACTCCTCAGGTATACACTACAACAACAGCGATAATAAAAGAAAAACGTGGGCAAAACGGTCTCTCTTTGTAAACTTTATAAAACGCATGTGAGTGCTGCCGTATGTCCGAATATGAGCAGTCATTTTCACCGTCATCACCCCCGTGTAGCCAGGAGACGCGAATGAGAAGATCTGTCTCTTTCAAAAGGTATCTTTCAAATCCTGTGCTTAAACGGACAAACTCACACGAACAGTATGTCAAAATGTCACAGCCTACTCTGTGCCTTAAGTGAACTTTATACAGAAAATACGACGACTATCCGTGGGTCTTAAAGGGGCAGTAGCCTTCACTGCTGTCTGTTTAATGTCAAACAAAAGATAGACATCACTCACTGCTCCTGATTGAATAGCTTTTGTAAGTTTAATAAGGATTTTTTATTTTTATTTTAAACAGTTAAATGTGTGGTTATTTTACATTTGATTACTTTATTCCATTTCTCTACCTAAAAACTAATGTTAGACCCACCTGAAAAACCTGAAAAGCATTGGTTATTTTATTCTCATCTTTGCTCAATAGTATTTATTTGTGCTGCTGCTTCTATTTAAGTTATCTGTTCTTATTTTCTTTATTTTCATTTGACAGTAGTCCTTTTTCCCCTGAACATAGCAAATGCCGAACTGTACTGAAACGTGAACCTAAACCCGTGATACAAAGCGAACCGTGAGCAGTCTGTACTGTTACACCTCTAGCGTAACTTATGTGAGGGGGTGCCACAGAATTGTGAAAAATTTCCAAAGGGTAAAAAAATAAATCGTTAGATTAGTCGACTAATCGAAAAATAAACGTTAGATTAGCCGACTAATCGAAAATAATCGTTAGATTAGTCGACTAATCGAAAAATAACCGTTAGATTAGTCGACTAATCGAAAAATAATCGCTAGATTAGTCGACAGGAAAAATAACCGATAGATTAGTCCACTAATCGAAAAATAATCGTTAGATTAGTCGGCAGAAAAAATAACCGTTAGATTAGTCGACTAATCGAAAAAAAAACGTTAGATTAGTCGACAGGAAAAATAACCGTTAGATTAGTCGACTAATCGAAAAATAACCGTTAGATTAGCCGACAGAAAAAATAACCGTTAGATTAGTCGACTAATCGAAAAATAACCGTTAGATTAGGCGACAGAAAAAATAACCGTTAGATTAGTCGACTAATCGAAAAATAATCGCTAGATTAGTCGACAGAAAAAATAACCGTTAGATTAGTCGACTAATCGAAAAATAATCGTTAGATTAGTCGACAGAAAAAATAACCGTTAGATTAGTCCACTAATCGAAAAATAATCGTTAGATTAGTCGACAGAAAAAATAACCGTTAGATTAGTCGACTAATCGAAAAAAAACCGTTAGATTAGTCGACAGGAAAAATAACCGTTAGATTAGTCGACTAATCGAAAAATAACCGCTAGATTAGCCGACAGAAAAAATAACCGTTAGATTAGTCGACTAATCGAAAAATAACCGTTAGATTAGTCGACTAATCGAAAAATAATCGTTAGATTAGTCGACAGAAAAAATAACCGTTAGATTAGTCCACTAATCGAAAAATAATCGTTAGATTAGTCGACAGAAAAAATAACCGTTAGATTAGTCCACTAATCGAAAAATAACCATTAGATTAGTCGACAGAAAAATAACCGTTAGATTAGTCGACTAATCGAAAAATAACCGTTAGATTAGTCGACAGAAAAAATAACCGTTAGATTAGTCGACTAATCGAAAAATAACCGTTAGATTAGTCGACAGAAAAAATAACCGTTAGATTAGTCGACTAATCGAAAAATAACCGTTAGATTAGCCGACAGAAAAAATAACCGTTAGATTAGCCGACAGAAAAAATAATCGTTAGACTAGCCGACAGAAAAAATAATCGTTAGTTGCAGCTCTAATATATATATATATATATATTTTTTTTTTTTAATTTATTTTATTTTTTACAATAACTCCTTCGGCTTAGACCTTTCTAATGTTTTTAGTCATAGGCTGTCTGCATATTAATAGGTAACCCAGCAGTTTTTTCTTTGTAAAATATGTTTTCTGTAAAATATTACGCAAATAATAATAATTAGTATTAGTATTTTATTGTTATATTTGTTGACATACTCTTTTTTTATTTGTAATTATGAAAATGTTATTGTAATGGTAATATTTCTTATTTTTAAAAATATTTTAGCAGTAATAATAATCATAATAATAATTATAAGTCACATTAATATAAAAACACTAAATGTTACATAAACACACTTTTCATTTGTACAAAATACTAACGATAATCGCATTTTAAATCGCAATCTTACCCAGAATAATCGCAATTATATATTTTCACCAAATCGTGCAGCCCTATTCGCAGTGATCTGGAGTCGGACGAGCACCACTATAGCTTTCATTATTAACCATTTAACTTTAGTGAGACACTTATTGCTAGAATGGCTGTATGTGGGGAGGGTGTGGCTCATCATGAATAATGCTGTGATACCATCTCATGTTATTCCCTCTGTGTTCTCCAGCTTCATTATTGGCAGTGATCCGGAGTCGGATGATCCTGAGGTTCAGACCATCAGACCAGTGTCCACACACAAGCAGCGCCACAGCAGGTGAAAGGCCTTTTAATTAGCAGTGCTTCTATTGCTTTATTTCATGCCGTCCTGCAATATTATTTCATGTGGCTGACTGTAGTGTGTGTGTGTTTGTCTCAGTGAATCGGCGTGTGTGTCGGCTCAGCGCTCGACTCCCAGCAGCCCTTCGTCCATCAGAGACGCCCACAGGTTCACCGCTCTACCGTCATAACTCATCACATGACTGATATTGAGGGGTTTATTTTGATAATCGCTTAATATTAGAGCGATACATCATCAATTATTCAGATGAACAGCCGCCAGATTATCCTCTCCCCATCTGAACGAAACCATCAGTGTTATTTGCATTGTGTTTCGCATCTGCTAGAAATAATACTTATTTACGCTTTTAAGTCTCGAGCTGCAACAATAATTTAGCAGAATATAATAAATAAAAATAAACATTAGGGGTTTATTTTGATAATCGATTAATATTAGAGCAATACATCTTCTATTATTCCAAAGATCAAGTCAAGGTGGGAAATTAGCACAAGAAATGTTGAGGTCAAGAAAAGGAGAAGATACTTTTTGAACAAGTGGCGCATTGATGACGAAGAGAAAACGCGGGAATGGTTAGCCTACCTTCCCAACGCTCAGACAGTCCCAGACACTGTACTCAATGTCGAGCCTACGACAATGTTCGCGTCCTCAGAAAATGCAAACATTTAGTTTGTTAGCGGAAGAACTAACCTTAAAAAATTAGAGGCAGGAAAAAGACCACGAGTCTCCAGTCAAGTGCACTGCCATACAGCCAGTGCTGCGACACTACTAGCTTAGCTACGCGTTTCAGGAGCTCAGTTCAAATTAAATGTTATCGGTACTTAAATATTATAATACTATTTTAAAATTGTTTTAAAAAGTTTTTTTATTTTCTCTCCTTCACTCTCTTACCAACATCCAATACAATGTATCGTGGACTACATCGCCCTCTATAGGTTAAGCCGTAACTCAATACACAACAATATGCTTACATTCTCTATGTATCAGTTACATTTTATGATACGATGATGAATTTGTATGCTATTAACTATTTTGCACAAGTATTATTTATGTCCAGTAGCTGACGTGTGTGTGTGTGTGTGTGTGTGTGTTGAAGTGGTGGTGAATTGCGCTTGACTCCTGCGCGCCGCAGGATCCCTCCAGCTGCCAAACACAAGGACAAAAAAGCGCACAGCAATCGCAGGTGCGACATCTGATATCCTCTGACCCTGACACACACACTTTTATGCAATATCCCAAAATGTGCATTAATATAGTTGTGTGTGAACATGGCTAATGTGATCTGCCGTCTGCAGGGCGGTTGTGTCCAGTGATGAGGAGTTTGACGATCCTCCGTCCCACAGACACACACCCGGACAGAAGGAGCATGACGACAGGTGTGACACACACACACACACACACCGCTAGTGAAATCCGTCAATTCATTTCACGCTGCTAAAATGGAGATTCACCAATATATGGATAAAAAAAAGAGGGTGAAATGTGTATTATGGATGTTTTCTTTCCACTCATAGTCGCGTTATGAAAGCATCATAGACCTCGACAGTGTCTCGGTAACTGATTGTGTGTGTGTGTGTGTGTGTGTGTGTGTTTCTCGGTGTCAGTGAACCGGAGTGTGTGTTGGAAGTGCGTTCAACGCCTCACAGCTCGACTCCTGAGACGGAGGTTCACAGCACTCGCCCGCATTTGCGCTGCCACAGCTCTCCAGCCGACAGCCGCTCGTCCGCCGGAGGCAAGAGGTGTGTGTGTGTGTGTGTGTGTGTGTGAGAGAGTGAGAGTGACAGAACGACTGACGCACTGACCGTGTCTTTTAGGGCCCGATGGCAGGACGCGTCAGGAACGCACGAGGACTGGAGCGACGAGGAGTCTCTGTTTAACGCTGCTGCAGGTACGCACAGCTAAACCGTTTTAGCCAGTTATCATAGCTAGACAGTATTTACAATGAGTGTGCAAAGTGGCATATTATAGCAAAAACATACATTATTTTGACCTCTTAAGTTTTTGTAGAGAGCCTTTCTTTAAAGAGAATTGTTTTGTATAACTTGTAGCTTACTTTTAATCAATGTTTCCTCAGACAATTGCCTGGGTTTAATAAATAAGGAGCAAATAGGCTATAGCAAGACAATACACTGCAAAAAACGCTCTTCTTATTTAGCATTTTTTGTCTTGTTTCCAGTCCAAATATCTAGAAATCATTAAATCAAGATGCATTTACTAGATAAGTAAAGTGACACAAGATATTTTTGCTTGTTTTGGGGGGGAAATCAAAAGTTTTTGCTTAAAACAAGCTAAATTATCTGCCAATCGGGTGAGAGAAATAATCTTATTTCTGTTCGGAAACAAGAAACAAGATTTTGATCAGAAATAAGATTATTTTTCTCACCCCTTTGGCAGCAATTTAGCTTTTTTTAAGCAAAACAAGGAAAATTAAAGCTGCGAGCAGCGATGACGGGCCCAAGCCAGGGGCACCGCCACCCCGGTGGCATTTAACTGTGCACAGCAGGCCAATAGGCATTTAATATGGGAAAAAATAAATAAAGGGACTATGTCAAAGTCATTTGAATTCACCTCATTAACTGCAGCAACTGGTGCTGCTATGACCAGAAACCACAACAGTCACATCTCTTAGATCAATTACATTTTATTCATTAATTTTATGTCAGATGATGTCAAATGTCAATTTCAAAATGAGTGCAGAATACTTTCCAAATGCTGATGTTGTATTATCCTTACACTTCTCTTTATGTGTTTTTGACCTACCGTAGCTTGTGATTGTTCACCAATTTTATGCAGCAAAAAGCATGCTTGTTTTTATTTCAATATGTGTGGCATTCAATATTTTTTTAAAATAAAAAAATAAAAAATAAAGCCAAATCACAGAAACCGCAAAAATTATTTTAATATCAGTGTCAGGTAAGAGGAATATGCCTGCATACATTTTATGGAAGTGTATTATAAACAGTCACTTTTAAATGTTCAAATGTAATTAAATTTAAAATAACGATATCAAAGTCATCTGAATATGCCATATTTACTGGTCAAAGTCGACCTCTCTAAAACATGCAGCATGTTTTTATACCGCTGAGAATGTGCACGACCGGCAATATGCATTTAAACAGGAGAATATTTGAAAATTGCTCTAATATGCCACATGTATCACAGCAGCTGGTACCCCTATGACCACAAGCCACACCTATTATGAAATTTAAATATAGATTTTTTTTTATGTATTAGGATATTATGGGTCACTTTCAATTATGTGCAAATGTATATTTTGCAGCTCAAAATGTTGTAAGTTCAAAAGGCCAGTATTTAATTAAAGATATAGTATATTTTTTGTTTTTTTTAAACTTATTTTTCACACTAAAGTGATAGTTATTTGTGATATGAAGGTTTAAATTATGACAATCAAGAGACAAGGTGATACACACACACACACACACACACACACACACACACACACACACACACACACAAACAACCCAAACAGAGTGAAACTCAAAGAGGGAGAGTGAGGGGGGAGGGGAACGACAGACAGAGAGACAGAGTCTAATTCCGAAAGAAACAAGATTTGAAACAAGCAAAAAAAAAAATAATCTAAACAGTGGGAGAAAGTTTTTTTTTTCTTCTTCACTGTCTGGAAACACTGTTTTGCAATAACAATAGTTTTATCTTCAAAACGGTGTTCTCAAGGACATATCCAAGCTGGTTCATAACTAAGGCTATACTCCCCCTTCTTGTTATTCTATATCATTTGCTCTCATTTTCGTCCACAAATAAAAGGCATTAATCTGCTTATTTTTAGGTTACACAAACTTCATTGTTTGAAAAGGAAACTCAAATGTGTTTTTTCTATTGTTACAAATTAACTGGTTCTATAATTTTATTGTAACCCGGAATAATATTTTTTTTATCCTTTAATGCTTGCCAAAGCACACAGCAATGAGCTAATCTTTTCACAATCAAAATGAAGCTGGCACCATCCCCCTCCAAACACACACACACAGAGAGAGAGAGAGAGAGAGAGAGAGAGAGAGAGAGAGAGAGAGAGAGAGGCAAAGTGAGATTTAGATTAAACATATTTTTCAGCAAAACAATAATAGTAAAGTCTAAACTGTGGGGAAAAGTTTCAAGCCACACCTATGATGTAATTTAATTATAGATGAATTCTAATGTAATAGGATATAATAGGTCATTTTCAAATATGTGCAAAGTTATCTTTTGCAGGGAAATATTTTGTAAGTCCAGGAAACCTGTATTTAATTCAAAAGTATTTTTATTATTTTTTACATTTGTATTAGCCTATGATATGTAACGGTTCAATTATTACCATCGAGAGAAAGTGACTGACACACACACACACACACACACACACACACACACACACACACACACACACACACACACACTGTAGTAAGCTGCAGGTATAAAGCAGCCCATCCCCCCTCCATTCACACACACACACACACACACACACACACACTCATGTCTGGTTCGCTATCTTTTTGGGGACTCATAGACGTAATGGTTTTTATGCTGTACAAACCATATATTCTGTCCTCCTACCCATCACACAACTTTCTGCATTTTCACCTTTTCAAAAGATTGAAATTCTCATTCTGTCTGATTTATAAGCTTTTGTACCCATTGGGACGTCCCCATGAGTCTGTGTGCATTCAGGTTTAAGTCCCCACCAGGCTAGAAAACCATTCACACACACACACAGAGGCAAGTTTTTTTTGCTTGAAAACTTATACAATATTGCCCTCTACTGGTCATTTAAGTGAGAGCATAAGTGTTGAAAAAAAACAAAAAAACAACAACAGTGTGATATAGAGAATAACCAGCAGGTGGGAGTATAGCCTTATTTATGAACCAGGCACGTGTGTCCCTATTTTGTGTTTTTTAGCCTTCTGCTAAGGGAACACCATTTGAGATATCCAATAACCGTTCGCATTTTAGCATCTTCTGTATATTTACTTCATGTTGTCCGAGTTTGGAGGAGATTGAATGAATCGTTTTTGAGGAGAAGGTAAAAACTCAGAGCTCGCTTTCGACTTCTTGTTATCTTCCAACCAAATTATCTGACTTCCTGTTGGTCAGAGCTAATGACTGTAAATTAGAAAGTTGTCCGGCTCGAAATGTACAATATATATACCGAGTTTGGTGAATGTAGATAAAACTAACCCCCCGCTTTGGACAAAAGATGGCGCTACTGAGCCCCTCTACCACGCCCGTTTCTGAATCTTTGCTTGCATCTTCTGGACAGCATGTCTGATGTGTGTGTTGAGTTTCATGCAATTTCAAGCATGTGAAGAGTCTCAAAAACACCAAAAAAGATTATTAGACTTTGACACGTTGCCATAACAACAGTTTTTCTAGAATCAGGAATCCATTCATATGTCTATATCTGCTATGTTTTGACATAATACTGATGAAGTTTGAAGTAAATCGGGTGAAAATAAGATGGGGATTTAAAGCAATTTTGAAAGTGACACACTTCCTGCTGCCAGTTGGTGGCGCTATAACTTTGACTCACAAAAGTCATATCCATGTGATCGGCCTCTTACAACGAACACACAGCTGAAGTTTAATCAAAATGAATTAATGAATGCAGAAGTTATAACACACTTCCTGTTTCCCTTTTCTCGCCATAAATTTGTCTCTTCGCCACGGCCAAACCGTTTGAGATATCAAAAAGTTGCTCGCAATTTAGCATCCTCAGTGTCTTGACTTCTTGATGACTGAGTTTGGTGCTGATCGGGTCAATCGTCTAGGAGGAGTATCGCAAATTCCAGAGCGTGCGTTTTCCGAACAACCCATAATAGCTCACTTCCTGTTGGGCTGACGCATAACTTAGAGCACGAAAGTTGTTTGGCCCGATGAGCTCTATATGTGTACCGAGTTTCATATATGTCCGTGAAAGTGTGTTTGATTTATAGACCCTGTTTTCAGACCCCACTTTAGGGGGCGCTGTCGAGCCCCCCTGCCACGCCCGGGTCCCAGCCTCAGCCCGGCCCTGATGGCCGCGCATTCTGATGCGTGTGCAAAGTTTAAAGAGTTTTCGAGCATGGGAAGGGCCCCAAAAATGCCCAAATAGTCGCGTAAAAAAATAATAAATAATAATAATAACAAAAAAGAAAAATAATCCTTAGAAGAACAATAGGGCTCTGCGCCCTTTCAGGGCTTGGGCCCTAAATATCTTATGTCGCTTTACTTATCTAGTAAATGCATCTTGATTTAAGAATTGTTAGATATTTAGACTGGAAACAAGACAAAATGACTGAGTAAGAAGAGCATTTTGTGCAGTGCAAGCATATAAGTCATGCTAACGTGGCTGGGAGCATCAGTCCAAATGCAACAATGAGCCATTAAAGACATTATAAGATGATTTGAACCAAAATGGCATTCACTAGTGATGTAATACAAAGTTTATTACTTTTGACCAATGGGTGGCGCTGTTTTGAAACTGATGTGGTGTGGTAAAAATGAGGTGACACTGAGACATACAAAGTTTGGTGTCAATATGTCCAAGCATTGCAGAGATAAAGCCTCAGGAGTAATTTTGGCATTATGCCTCAACTTCGTTGCTGCACTATAAGAATACGGTTTCATCTATCGACACACAATCTATTTTTTTATGTTTTTAGTCTTATGATACGACTAAATTTTGGTGAAAATTGGACAGGCTGTCTAGGAGGAGTTTGAAAAGGAATGTTTTTAAAGAAAAACAAAATGGCGGACAGTTTGGCAGACTATGGCAAAATTGGTATTCATGCTTTCAGCATGACCATGGAAATTTATTAAGACTAGTTTTATTACATTAGGCAAATTTAATTATTAGCATTTTTTTTACTATAACTGTTGAGCATAAGGTGGTGCTGCCCAGAAACATTCATCACCATCCGTTTCATAACGATACACCAAAGTGTTTGTGAAATACAGCTTTTTACAATAAAGTTCTATTGGCTATTGGGTAGAAATGAGGAATCGTATGAATCTGAATGCTGCAACGAATCTAAAGTGACCAGTTTTGTGATTTTTGACCAAAACGTTCACAAGTTATAAGAGAAAATATCTGTTTTGTTTGTATCTCCGGACCACTAGGTGGCACTGTGCCAAAGCTCTGCAGGTCACCTCAGGTCATGGTTGACATAACACACACCAAGTTTGGTCAGAATACGCCAAAACCCTGTGGAGATACAGGCTCACGCTCATTTTGGCGGGCACTTATTCAAATTCGTTCATGAGTTAATCGAGTAAGGTTTGAGAAATACATTTTTTTTGCTGCTATGATCTGAAGATGAATTAATTTTGGTGAAAATTAGACAAGTGAACTAGTTGTTGTTAAATAAAAGTAGGTTCTTAAAGAAAATGGAAATGGCTGACAGGAAGTTTGGCCAAATATGGCAACATTTTTATCCATGTTCTCTGCATGACCCAATGAATCTATTACGTTTAGCATTCCTGTAAAATCACCGTAGGACTTTTTAAGTACTTTCAGGGCATTGCGCTGAAGACACAGCGTTTCAAAACGATAAAATGTAGCTTTTTATAATTAAATTCAAAATGGTTATCAGGTCAATATTTGCCATCGTATGACTCGGCATGCTACACCGAATCTAAAGAAACCAGTTTTGTGATATTTGACCAGTGTTCAGAAGTTACAGGTAAAATGTTAATTTGTTTGTAACTCCGGACCACTAGGTGGCACTGTGACGAAACTTTGCAGGTCATGGTTGGCATAACACACCAAGTTAAGTCAGAATACGTTGAAGCGTTGCTGAAATGTAGCCTCACTGTCATTTTGTTGGGCACAAATTCGTTCAGGCGTTATTCGAGAGCAGTTTGACTAATAAACTTGAATTTCAACAGCCTAGGAGGAGTTTAAAAACGTGTTTTTTTTCTTCTGAAAATTCAAAATGGCAAAACATTTTTCATCATGATAGAGTCGAGAGCGAAAGAAGAATAGGAATGCCATAGCTAATGGTGATTTATAAAATGAAAAGCCTTCCGATTGTATCGCGGATAAATGGCCCGTGTGGTTTCTGGTGCATAAACATTATCGAACATTAATTGGAAGTATGTCGTTTTATCGAGGACAGTTACGTCGCAAGGTATCGTTTTACCGCCCAAATCATCCGTTGACGATTATTCATGTCTTTATGAGTGGATCATTTGAATCTCAGGAATGAGCCGTTTTCACTGGACAATATTACTTTTGACACATGGTGCATTGTTTATCTCTGCAGGTCCGTCCCGCAAGAAGAAGTACGCCAGGAAGGTGCGTATGTCTCTGACTGTGTGTGTGTGTGTGTGTGTGTGTGTGTGTGTGTGTGTCTGTGTCTGTGTGTACACAGACGAGAGAGTGTGTGTGTGTGTGTGTGTACACTGACGAGAGAGAGTGTGTGTGTGTGTACACTGACGAGAGAGTGTGTGTGTGTGTTTCAGCTGTGGACGGTGCAGGAGTCGGACTGGCTGAAGGACGGCGTGCGGCGCTTCGGAGTGGGACGGTGGGAGCAGATTCGCAATGCCTTCCCCTTCACAGGACGCTCCGCCTGCAACCTCAAGGACCGATGGAGAACCATGATCAAGCTCAAGATGGTGTGAGAGCCACACACGGCAAAAAAGGCTCTTCTTACTTAGGAAGAATGTCTTGTTTCCAGTCTAAATATCTAACAGTTCTTAAATCAAGATGCGTTTACTAGATCAGTGTTTTCTTGTTTTGTTGAAAATAAAACAAAATGGAGTGATTTAAAACAGGCAAAATGATCTGCCAATGGGTGAGAAAAATTATCGTGTTTCTTATTTCTGTCCCAAACTGAAAAATATGATTATTGCTCACCCCACTGGCAGATCATTCCCACGCAAACTCACTTCATTGTGACTTTTTCCCCAGAAAACAAGCAAAAATATCTTGCGTCGTTTTACTATTTAGTAAATGCGTCTTGATTTATGAATATTTAGATATTTAGACTGGTACCAAGAACAAAAATACTAAATAAGTAGAGCGTTTTTTGCAGCGTGTGCACCTCGATCATGCTCAAAAGAGATTTTATACTGACGTTCAGGAGCTGTTTTAAAACATCGCCTGTGTGTGTGTGAGAGAGAGAGAGGTTTTTTGTTTCTTATTAAATGTACGTTAAGTTTCAGCAGTGCTACTGTCGTCATTCAACACGATCAGTGGCCATCAGCATATTCCCCCAGAATAACAACTTTTCTCAAGTTAATAGTTACGTTAGTAAAGCGCTCACACTGAGCGTGTTGCGAGTGTGTGTGTGGCGGAGGATTCGTTGCGCAGCAGAAGTGCCAGACTTATAGTTTAAACTGCACGTTCAGCACCACCGTGAAAGCATTCAAACGCAATGTCAATACGTTACCGCTGTTGGAAAGAGACTCCCTGAGGCATGAGAACTTCTGCCAATATTAAAGCTATCTAGCTGTAACTATCTCTTAGCTCTGTATCATGCTGGAAGAAAAAAATGGTCTCTATTTGCTCTTTGAATATTGATAACTTAGATTCTGGTTATTGTTTGCACGTGATATCTATGATCCGTTTGTGGGAAGGAGTTCAGTTAGGAGGTCAACAGAAGCTCATGTGCTGAAGGTCTGAAAAGGCGATCATACAGGAAAGATTACAGTACTTTACTGCATTATTCATATTAAGAAAGGAGAAATTTAAATTACATTCATTACAGATGATTAGTTAAAACACTTCAAATGCACCTGCAAGCAATGTTTAATTTCTCTCATTGGGGATTTCTTAAAAATACTGTGTAAAAAAACCTCTTCTGGTTCTTGTGAACCCGATCTCGTGAGATAAGCGTCTCATCACACCCCTACAAGTCAAGATCATTTACTAGTCACAGTATATTCACCAAAGCTAGAGAAAGCTAGAAGCAGGCGTCAGATTTGGCTCAAGTTGCTTTCATGATGTCTGAAGTCCTTGCTGCTCAGTGGACAGTCCAGATGCCTCGTGTCTGCAGTCGATCAGGTATTATTAGGCTATTATTATTAGGAGTAATTAGGAAAATGATGAAATTTGGCTCACTTGCAGGGATGTTAATGAATAATCATTAGACCAAATTTGGAGTCTCTAAGACCAACTCCACAGCGCCACCACCAGTTCCCATATCAAACATTTAAACGGTTATAACTTTTGAACCCTTTGTAATAGAGAAATGAAGCGTAGTCCATCTGTGCCTCTCTTCATGCTGATCACAATCAATATCTCACACTAAGGCTCCTCACATCACAGTAACAGCCATTTTGAAAAGTACAGTATTCGGTTTCTCTCATGCGGCCAATGTTGGGTACCGATTAAAAAGTGAACGGTACCCTACCCTACTCGTGTCTAGAGTCGGTCAGGATGGTGTGTGTGTGTGGGTCAGCACGCGCAGGGATGTTAATGAAGAGTCATTAGACCAAATTTGGACCAACTCCATAGCGCCACCACCAGTTCACATATCAAACATTTAAACGGTTATAACTTTTGAACCCTTTGTAATAGAGAAATGAAACAGTACAGCTGATTCTTTTTTTTTTTCACGCAGGCAATGTTGGGTACCAGTACCGATTAAAATGTGAACGGGACCCAACCCTACTCGTGTCTAGAGTGGGTCAGGTGTGTGTGGGGGGTCAGCACTCGCAGGGCTTCTTGGAGTCGGGCGAGGAAAGGCTGATGGTGTGCGAGTTGGTCCGCAGAAGCACTCTAGCGGTGTCGTCCTGCTTCACGCTCATGCCGTTCTGGAGCAGAAGCTGACGGGCCATCATGACGAAGGCCTCCTCCACGCTCCAGGCGTCTCTGGCCGAGGTCTCCACCGCCGCTAGCATGCCCTTAGCCTCCGCTAGCTTACAGGCCTCCTCGAACCGCACCTCGCGCTCCGCCTCCAGGTCTCGCTTGTTACCTGAGGGAACACAAGCACGTACCAGTGTTCATTTCGTTAACGATATTTGTCAACGGCCACTTTTTCTGTGACTAAAACGAGACGTTGACAAGCTAAACTAATATCTGATGAATCTTTGTTAAAGGGTTAGTTCAGCCAAAACTGAAATGTCTGTCATTAACTCCTCTCCCTAATGTCGCTCCACACCCGTAAGACCTCCGTTCATCTTCACACACAGTTTAAGATATTTTATATTTAGTCCGAGAGCGTATGCAAGTGTATGCACACTATACTGTCCATGTCCAGAAAGGGAATAAAAACATCATCACAGTAGTCCATATGAGACATCAGTGGGTTAATTAGAGTCTCTTGAAGCATCCAAAATACATTTGGGTCCAAAAATAACTAAAACTACGACTTTATTCAGCATTGGCTTCTCTTCAGTGTTTGTGTTCAATCCTCAAATAAAGATTCAAGCGGTTATGAATCAGTGTCAATCTGAATCAATCGTATCCTAATGTCACGTGATTTCAGCAGTTTGAGAAGCGATCCGAATCATGAATCAATACTTAAATTAAATCAGTCTTAAACTGTGTGTGAAGATGAGCGGAGGTCTTACGGGTGAGGAACGACATCAGGGAGAGGAGTTAATGACATTTCATTGTTGTGTGAACTAACCCTTTAACGAGACGGGACTAGAATGTTTAGACATATTGGACATTAGTCTAGGCTACCAAAACTCAAACTGTTTTTGGTTCATGAGAAGCCATCTGGTGATATAGACCAGTGTCTGTGAACGATTCCTGCTTGTCTTTGTGAATGAATGATGCGAACCGCAGTTTATTTACGACACACAGAATCACATGTGACAATCGCCTGTCATCTCATAAGTGCTACTACTAACGCCACGTTCACACCAAACGTGAATTGAGGGTCAAAATCGCATCTACCGCGCCTAGTTTGACGCGTGAACATTTTAAATCCATTTGCGCGTCCGCAGCAAATTGGACGCGCATTTGAAGCGAAATAGACGCGCGTTAAAGCCGCTCCAGGTGAAATATATTAAGCATTAACAGCCACACATGTGGTTCAGCCAACGCACTACATGGATTATCTTCACTGCATGTATATTCAAATAAAATATAAAGTTATGAAACTTCACTTTGCCCTCAGTCAAAATGATTTGGTAGGCAACAATAGATTAATTGGACCAAAGATCGCCCATTAGATGCACACAAGACGAGTGATGTTTAACCTCTACAGAGCCATCCGAGCCGGCGGCAAACGCCAGAAGGACTGGCCGAGGAAAGGCTGCTCTCGCCGGGGTTAACGAGCGCTGAGCGCCCGGAGATCGCCTGGAGCTCACAACGACAAAAACACAAGAGTGTTCTTTTAAATAGGCTCTGTCTATGAGTAAAACATCCTAGGTAAACCACATATTTGAGCTTTAAACAACTACATTATCAACTGAAAAGCATTAAAACTACATTTAGTGACAGAATATCAGTATTTTTTTAATTATATGCAGGCTCTCTCATCACGTGGCAGCAGCAAGCAGGCTCCTCATTGGTTAACGCGGCGCGACGTGACGCCAAAATTCACATTTTTCAACTCTGGCGTAGACGCGAATTCGCTTCAATCGCGTGATTGCACAAAAAGCACCACTCACGCAAGACGCTCAATTCGCGCGAACTGGACGTGCGAATGAGGCGGAATCGCGTCCATCACGCCGCACGAAACGCATCTATCGCGCCGCAGGACCTTCAGACGCGTGTCAACGCGCCTTTCCATTGACTTAACATGGAAATCATTCGCTCCAGACGCGTTTGGTGTGAACGTACCTTAAGAGTGTACACTGCAAATAATGCTCTTCTTCCGCACTAACAAGTCTTGTTTCTAGTCTAAGTAATTCTTAAATCAGGATGCATTTACTAGATCAGTAAAATGACATTTTTTCTTGTTTTGTTGAAAAATATGATCAAAATGCTTCAAACAGGTAAAATGATCTGCCAATATGGTAGAAAATAGAAAAATAATCTTGTTTCTGATTTGAAATCTTGTTTCCGTCCCAAACGGAAATACGATTATTTTTCTCAGTCCATTGTAGAGTCTTGAATCGGGTCGGATACCCGCATAAAAGTGAAACAAATAAATAATAATAACTCCGCCCGGGCGAGTAGTATCGCGGTTACAATTTCTTTGTCCAAGTTACACATTCACGCAACAATGATATGCCATTTGACCCACCATGTCACCACCACTGCGACAGTGAGACTTTTGTTGATGGCTCGCGTAGCCCAGGTGAGCCCCTTTCACACCGCACGGGCCCGCAATATTCCCGGAGCATTGCCGGGTCGCCTTCTGTGTGAAAGCAGCCACGTCCCGGGATTGATTACCGAACTGAACCCTGGGTCGGGGACCTAGTGACATTGCGGGATTTGACCCGCTGTGTGAACAAAAGCCGAAACTAATGCCGCAGCGTGTGCGTAGTTATCGTGCGACTCCTAGAGCTTGTTTCTTCAATAACACAACCCTGCAGTGCCAGAAGAGCTCGTCGGTGTTTTAAACGCAGAGAGTGTTCGTATACAAAAGAAACTAAAATTAAACAAGCAGAAATGAGCGCAAACTGGACACAAGTCGAGACCACGGAGCTCCTTACTATCCGCGCTGAAGCGGAGATCGCTCGCCGTTATACGTCACATCAGGATGTCACGTGTCGACTCGACCCGGGGCCGTTACGGGTTGTGTGTGAAAGCGCTCATATTACGGTATTTCGCTGGCAGTGTGAATGGACCAAATCTAGCAGCCCGGGAACAAATGCCGAATCGCATTATCCGTGTGTTTGCCGGAATCGCAGTGTGAAAGGGGCTCTAGAGAGAGCGTTGCAGGAGTAGCTCATTTAAAATGAAAGGCACTTTAGCCTCATTGGCCCATTCATGACGCTGAACGGTGTGATGTTGGGAGAGGTGCAAGAAAGCCTTTTGGAGATGATTTTAGCGTGTGATTATAGCGAGCACGGATCGGGTAACGGGCTAAATTTTAACGGCTCTGCGCGGGTGCAGATTTCATTTGGATATTTTCACGGGTCGGATCCTTGCGGGTACGGGTCTCCAAAAATGGACCCGTGCAGGACTCTCCCCCACTGGCAGATCATTTCGCCTGTTTTAAACACAAACTCACTTCATTTGGATATTTTTCCCCAGAAAAATATCTTATGTCGTTTTAATTATCTAGTAAAAGCTTCTTGATTTAAGAGTATTTAGATATTTAGACTGTTAACAAGGAAAAAATACTAAATAAGAAGAGCATTTTTTGCAGTGTGGAGTTAATACAGTCTTGTTACCTAGACCTTTAAATTCCTCACAAGATTAATTGAATTGGTCTAAATAGAGAGAAATTATCATGACCACTTTTGTCTAAAGACTTTGTATAAAAAGCTACTAAAATGAATGTCGGTAACGGCAGTTTGACTACAAGTAATGATAAAAATCCAAGAGACACAAAATATCTCAAATGTGACGAAGACTGATAAGCATTTTCCTCTGAAGACTAAATCAAAAATGGCAGCCAAATTGAGGCCTGTGGCGTACCGATGAGCGCGGTGAGCACGTTTGCGGCGCCGAATTGCTGCAGCTCGTGGACCCAGCGCTGCACCGAGACGAAGGTGTCCCGGCGGCTGATGTCGTAGGCGATCATGGCCCCGTGAGCGCTGCGGTAATAGCTCTGAGTGATGGTGCGGAAGCGCTCCTGCCCGGCCGTGTCCCACACCTGCATCTGCACACACACACACACACACAGAGAGAGAGATTGAGTACACAACATAGAGTCATGCGAACCAAACACACCAACATGCTTTTCAGACAAAAATACTAAGTAGGAAAAAATGTATATATGTTTTACTGTGCGTGTTCTCTAATCAGCCTGAATCGAAGACCAATTCACCAGCAAATAAACTGCTCTGCCCTTCCGCTTTATGCCACAATCAGACAGTGTTTACCGGACTTCTTGATGTAAGTAAGTTAAGAACACTGTTTAAATGGCTACTGAATAATAGAATATTACATATAATTGTATTTGGTCTTTCTTTATGTCACCTGATGTTTGTTTAGCCAGGACAAGTAAGTGTAGGGACATATCTGATGTACAAAAGTGTGTTAAACCACTGCCCTTATGAAAGTCAACCATGGTTTTACTACAAACAAAACCAAAAACACATTATTGTTTATGGCTACCACAAATGAACTGTGGTTTTACTACTCTAACCAAAACTGTGGTGATATAAATGGTAATCAATTAACCAAAAACACATGGTTACTACACTTTTACTATAATTAGGGGTTCATATACTCGACCTCCTATGATAGTGGAAGTGATGGATAGGCCTATTTTCTTACATGTGAGCCCCATTACAATATTGCATTACTCCCTAAATAAGTACTAAATGCATGTCTGCGGTTTGTTTTTCTCTCCTGGGCCGGGCTTGTTTTATAATAACGGGTTATTATAAGTTATTTCTGCTAAATATAAAGGCTCTTTGACACCAGAAGGGAAATGAATAAAAAGTTGCTTGTCAATGGCCAATCAGATCAAAGAAGGCGGGGCTTAATGTTCACTGAAGATGAGTGTGAGGACCAACGCAACGCTTTGAAAATAACCCCTATTTTATGATGGATATATGTAACGACCCACAGTGATGCAAACTGCTCTGCTTTTTAAATATAATTTGATAGATACTGCCCACTGCAGACCACAAGCGCTGCAGTTCTGGAGATGCCCAAACTTGTCGAACTCGCTCATATCTTTGCGCTTGGCCATTTTTCCTGCTTCTGACACATCAGCTTTGAGATCATTTGATGAAGCGGTAAAACTATCGTCTACTGCACACTATTTGCTTCCGTGTGTATAAGTAAAGCGTGCATTGATCCACAATAAGCAGTTGAAACAGCAGATAAATAACCCATATGTGTGAAACGCGGCGTGTTTATCTTCCTGTCGCGGAATGAGGAGAGAACCTGCGCGTCCGGTTCGGCTGGATGAGCCGCGTCAGTTTAACAGCCACACACACACACACACCTTGACTCTCCTGCCGTCGATGTCTATGGTTCGGACGCTGAAGTCGACCCCGATGGTGTTCTGCTGGCGCTCGGAGAACTGGCCCGTTTTGAAGCTCTGCACCAGGCAGGTCTTGCCCACATTAGAGTCTCCGATCAGGATGATCTTGAAGAGGAAGTCGAAGGCTTCCTCCTGAGGATCCATTAGTCAGTCGAGCGCAGGTCCCATACTTCACACACACTCACACACACACACACTGCCGTCAGTCTCACTGCGCTCAGGCTCTCACCTTTCCTTCCCAACCTGGCTCAACAGGTGCGACCGACCGCCACCTGCGCCGGTGCATTCTGGGTAATGTAGTGCAGCACACGTCATCCAAACTGCTCATTACCATATGGCATTTTCCATGAATGAGCTAGGAGTCATGGTGTCTTAAAAACATCTTACTATAACCCTTAAACTAAGTATTATAGAAGCTACTTTGTTTTATAACGGGGCTAAAGGTACACTTTAAGAAACATGTGCTTTTCACTACTCCAGAACAATGTATTGAACATTTATGGAGCACGGATTTTGTGTGAAAATAAATCATAAAAGTGATTTGTTTTATTTAAAAGTCTTCCAAATGTATGAGGTGACGAGGGCCACACATGGGGCAAAATGCACACAGTGTTGATACAAATACTTTCTTTGTATTTCTTTGTTTCTTTTAAAAATTATGGTTTAATGATAAATATGATGATATATCTCTAGGATGGACACCCAACTTAATATTTCAACATATATTCAGACAGATTCCCAGGAGTATCTTGAAGAGCGGATGTTTTGGAAAGTGCTGAGGGAAGTGTGTGTGCCATCTAGTGGTTTAGAGGAGGAGGATCAAATCAAAGGAGCCTTTAGCCCCGTTACACCCAATGATCTTATCGTGCTCTTAAACTGGCATTATCGAGATGAGTTTGTTCAGGTTAACTGAGTTCTGCTCATATTTTATTACCGTTTTCTTAACTATAGCAAATAAACAATGTGAGAAAGTGTTGGAAAGTGTCTGAATACATTTCGGTTTGACTCTCACCTGAACATCATCGGGCTGTAAACAGGACAAAGCAAAGAAAGGTGAAAATAATAACTGTACATGGTGTACCTGCTATTGAACCACATGTCCAAGAATGGCTGAGTCTCAAACCCACTCGGCCTCTGTGTTTGGGAGTGACAGTTTACTAAGTTGATCCGGAAGACTCAACTAAAGCTGGGAAAACACTGAACGACTAGCTGAAACATTAGCGTTGAACAAGCCTTTAAATACTTACACACCGACGGGAAACACTGACTAAACTTGTTTCTCACAAGAAATATTTAAGTGCAAATTTGTGTCAAATATATCTGTCGTTAAATGGCGTAACGATTTTGACGGGATCTTTTATGTGTTAGTAACTTAGTCCTGTTTGCTTTTCGCTATACACTCAAAAAAGTCAACTAGCCACTTGTTTGATCTGCACAATACAAATGTGTGTGATTAATAAGAATATAACGAGTTTTCTTCTGTTAAATGATTCGTTCTTGTTACTTGGTTTACTTAGGTTTATACTCCTAGACTTGAAGCACTTGTGTTGGCTCGATACGAGATGATGCAAGAACACAACTTCCCCAAGAAGTACAAGGCCCATCCGAATGCTCATTCATCTCTCGCGGTGAAACAGAACCGGTCACATCTCCATTTCCAGCTCCATCTGCAAGGCAGTGTTTTTACTATCCCGCGTTTAAAATATGACGCAGATCTTGAACTCGAGAAGGTTTATGCTGACTACATCATGCAGCTCTTTTGAACCCTTCAGCAAAACTAAAAGCACACATGTTGGAGAGACTTGCAGAAGAAATCATCAGGTTCAAAGCCTACCCTGGTGACAGTGATCTGGATGAGGTTGCAGAAGCTCTTGTCAGAACACATCCTTTAAGATACGTTTAAGAGAACAGAAAGATAAAGTCAGCTTGTTACGTCCCAGCAGGGCTCTCAAGTTTTGAACTGAGTTCAGAGTGAGATTTCGGCCGTGGCGGCAGCAACGGGGTTTGGCTGGGTACGGGGGTCTGATATGAAAAATGACACATTCATACAAATAAAAAAATATGCATTTAATGTGTGTGTGTGTGTGTGTGTGTGTGTGTGTGTGTGTGTGTGTGTGTGTGTGTGTGTGTGTGTGTGTGTGTGTGTGTGTGAGAGAGAGAGAGAGAGAGAGAGAATGGTTAGTGTTGTTTATTGGTGTTGGTAGCAGGTTTTTGAGGCCTTCAGCCCAGAGGTTGGTGGCACCTTAACATGAGCACGGTCGCGCTGAAGTGAGCTGTGGTTTACAACAGAGATTATTTCACTCTCAGATAATCTCAGACAAGCTGCCTATGATTATTGTTTGCTATATCAGTATGGTTGTATTGTTTCCTCTCTTTATGACAGCGGCAGGGCCGGCTCTAGCTCTTTGGTTGCTCTAGGCGAGATGGAGGTTTGCATTTTCAATTCCACATTGAATTTTGCTCCATTCATTGCAGGATATATCATCAAAATGCTTAATTAATGAAAGTGAGTTAAAAAATAAAACAAAAATCCCATCCCAACAGCAGTGGAATGAGGACAGCTGTCCATCACCGCATTCACGAGTGCAGAAGAGCACAGATGTTCACTGAGAGAGATAACGCACGATAGCAAAATGCATTTCCTGCAAATCATGATTGAGCTTCCTTTAAGTTTTGTTGAGGGATTAAGAACAGAAAACACAAAGTGCTGTCAGAAACTTAACTTAACACCGTTATCTTTGTGTCTCTGCGTCTGTCATTGGGGCTTCTAGTTGCCAACTAACGGTACTTCAGCGAGCATTTGATTCAATGCGCGAGGCCGTGGCGTGAATCACAGAATGTGACGTTGGAATCAGAACGTAAACGTTCTTGGGTGGAGGGAATATCTATATCTTACCCAGATACAGCAAATCTATTTTATGATTGGCTGTTCGTCTCTATTTTTATTAGATGAACTGGTGCGTGGCAGGGCCGTCAGAACTCTATGGGGAACTCGCTTGATTCCTCTAATAGCGCGCAACTTAAGCCCCGTTTCCACCACAGGAACTTTACCCAGGAACCAGGAACTTTGGGTGGTACTCTGTGTGTTTAGACCGCAGGAACCAGGGTCTAAATGAAGTTCCGGGTAAATATTTCCCCCTCCAAACGGCGCTGCTCGCGGGGTAGTACTTTTTCAAAGTTCAGGAACTTTCGAGGGCGGGACTTGGGCGCTGAACATGCTGATTGGTTGAGCTGACGCAGCATTTTTAAGTTCAACAGGCATTTTTAAAAGTCTTTTGCGAGGTTTGTTCTGCGTTCAGTAATAATCAGTCTTACACACCGCACTCATGTTGACAAGAGAGGAAAGTTAAATTTTCTGAGGGGTTAACTTTTTATTTCGTAAGTTATGAAGATAATGTTGGAGTAATGACACAGCGTATATTGCCCCAGGCAGTTTTTACTTTAACTGCGCCTGACAGAATTTTTTTTTTTTCTCAGATGATTATTTAAACAAATAAATAGCTTATAATATAATACTGTATTAGTCCTGGTGGCCGTTAAGAGTTGCTCTGGCTACAGTTAACACACTCCAGCTGCTGGAGAAAACAGCGGAGACATTTTTGATGTGGCAGACAAACTGCACGTGACAAAATGATTGCGATTGAAAGTCATCACATGTAAACACCAGATCGGTTTAGATAACGTCTCATGTAAACAGTTCACTAAATCTTTCAATCGGTACACACAAAAATGTTTACTGTCCGTTAGGGCTGTCATTTTTGAAAAAAATCTAATTGAACGGAATTAAAATATCAAGCAATGCATTCGAATATATTCAATGATCTACAACGCCGTCATCTCCAGCAGCTGAATGTGTTTACGGATGCCATAGCAACTCTCAACGGCCACCAGGACTTATACGGTTTTATAAAAGCTATTAATTTGTTGTAAAGTGTAATAATCATCTCAGAAAAAATACATTCTAATGTCAGGCGCAGTTGAAGTAGTTAATGATTGTTTGCTTACATAGGTTTAGGGACAGTGTCATTATGCCAACATTATCTTCATAACGTCTTATGAAATAAAAAGTTTATCTCTTGTTCCTCTCTTGTCATGCTTGGTGCATGAGCGCGACGTGTGCTCTTCAGTGGGGCGCGCGCTGTGTACATCACATAAGGACGCACACTCAAAGGTAATCCGGTCAGGTCATGGTGAAATGTTTAGTTTGATCGATTCATGAAAAGGTTTATCCACCCATCTCAAAACGATTACAATTTCATTCAGTTTGGGCATTTTTATTACGATTGAGGTGTTTATATGGAGCATTTTCCTTCAGATTGGACTTTAAAACTGATTACAGTGCTCCATGTAAACGCACCTGCAGTAAAAAAAAATTGCGCGGATAGTTTATGTATAGTTCGATTACGGATATTTCACGTCATCTTCGAATGCATATTCGAATATCGAATAAAAAGTGACAGCACTTGTCCGTCACTGGCTTGGAGGAGCAGTCGCGTGCAGTCCTACATCACCGGACTAATTTGCCTAATCTTCTCGTAACTTTATCGCGGTGGAAACGCAGACAGCTGCAGGTCTGGGGGGGAGAAAAGTTCCTGTAAAAAAGTTCCTGGTACAAATTGTTCCGGGTAATTTTGGTGGAAACGGGGCTTTAGTGTGTGTTACCCTGGGGATTTCTCTGCGTGAGAAATACAAGGTGTGGCGTGTGAGCGGGTTGAAATGTGTGTGTCTCACGCCCAAAGCGTGAGACTTGAGAGCTCTGCGTCCCAGTGTGTGTTACCTTAGAACAGGGGTCCCCAATCTCGGTCCTGAAGGGCCACTGTCCTGCTGAGTTTAACTCCAACCCCAATCACACACACCTGAAACAGCTAATCAATACCTATAAAGGCACTGATTAGCTGTTTCAGGTGTGTTTGATTGCGGGGTTGGAGTTAAACTCAGCAGGACAGTGGCCCTTCAGGACCGAGATTGGGGACCCCTGCCTTAGAAGGACAATTTTGTGTGCCCTGTCCTGTTGTTTCTCTTTCTCTCTGGCTCTCTCTAGCTCTCGCAGGTTAATTACCTAGGATTGAGCAGAGTGGTATATAAGGATCATTCAGAACCTGCAACGGAGAGGAACACTTCTCCCCCAGCCTCAGACTGCAAATGATCCTGCTGTGTGTGTGTGTAGCAGAGATCACGTGTTTATCCTCGAGTTAGAAGTGGAGCCTATACTCGATAATTGTCATCTAGTTTGTCCTCTAGTGTGTAGTGATGGGCAGACCGGGGCTTCGTGAAGCACTGAAACAGTTGAAGCAAATGTGCCGAAGCGTCGAAACGACACCCGACACCATGACGCCATCTAGGGGACACTGGCGTGTATTTATCTGAAATAACCTTAGCCCCGTTTCCACCACAGGAACTTTACCCAGGAACCAGGAACTTTGGGTGGTACTCGGTGTGTTTAGACCGCAGGAACCAGGGTATAAATGAAGTTCCGGGTAAATATTTCCCCCTCCAAACGGCCCTGCTCGCGAGGTAGTACTTTTTCAAAGTTCAGGAACTTTCGAGGGCGGGACTTGGGCGCTGAACATGCTGATTGGTTGAGCTCAGGCAGCATTTTAGTTCAACCGGCATCTTTAAAAGTCTTTTGCGAGGTTCGTTCTGCGTTCAGTAAATATCAGTCTTGCTCTCTGTCTGGTGGCGCGCGGTCGTCTCAGCCATCTCACGTTCAATGTCCGTAATAGCTGATAATAATATACATTGTCATTTTAAATCTAGCTTTACAAGCTTTCTGAATATGCTGCTGAATCTGCATATTAGTGCTCTTTTCTGTCGTTGTTAATTCCCTCTTTAGTAAACCTATACATATCCAGCAAAAGCGGCACAGCTTGAATCTCTTCCATACTCGTTATTAATTTTTTTCACCATGTAAACGACCTGACCGATTACTTTTAAGTGTGTGTCCTTACATGACGTGACGGCGCGCGCCGCGCTCATGTTGACAAGAGAGGAAAGTTAATTTTTCTGAGGGGTAAACTTTTTATTTCGTGAGTTATGAAGGTAATGTTGGAGTAATGACACAGCGTATATTGCTCCAGGCAGTTTTTACTTTAACTGCGCCTGACAGAAGATTTTTTTTTCTGAGATGATTATTACACTTTACAACAAATAGCTATAAATAATACTGTATTAGTCCTGGTGGCCGTTAAGAGTTGCTATGGCTACAGTTAACACACTCCAGCTGCTGGAGAAAACAGCGGAGACATTTTTGATGCGGCAGACAAACTGCATGTGACAAAATGATTGCGATTGAAAGTCATCACATGTAAACACCAGATCGGTTTAGATAACGTCTCATGTAAACAGTCCACTAAATCTTTCAATCGGTACACTTAAAAATGATTACATGTCCTTCACTGATTTGGAGGAGCAGTCGCGTGCAGTCCTACATCACCGGACTAATTTGCCTAATCTTCTCGGAACTTTATGGCGGTGGAAACGCAGACAGCTGCAGGTCTGGGGGGGAGAAAAGTTCCTGTAAAAAAGTTCCTGGTACAAATTGTTCCGGGTAATTTTGGTGGAAACGGGGCTCTTGACAGTGATCTACTGTGTGTACAAAAACAAAAACGTTTTTATCATCTGTCTGACAACTACTTGGTTTTGTAACCTGTAGTCTCATCATTGTAAATAACTTTAGTTTTTGGTTTTGTTTTTTGTCATGAAAAATTAAGATTATTAAAAGAAATAAAGCCACAATGTGTCATTTGTTACATAACATTTTTATTAAAAAAATATGAATTGCTCTGCTGGTGAAGGACTTGGTCGATATTTTTCTTTCTTTTTTGGGGTGAATATGAATGATGTTGAATGATTGTTGGCTGTCTTTGTTATTTTTGTTATCTGCCTATAGGGACTGCAGATGAAAAGTAGTTATTTTTACTAATTCTGGCATATTTACATGGTGTATTTTTATACAACAATGTTCATGAATATGCTTGGTCCCTATTAAATATATATCACCTATGAATATCTTTTACATATCTATATAATTCTATATATTCTATATCTATAATTCTAATTTAGCCTATATGAATGTGCAACTATAAGAATATCTATCCTATCTGTCACTGATCAGTCAATATAGCCTATCTCATTTAGATCTAGCCTAAAAATAACTAACCATAGAGCACAATAAATCTCACTTATATCACAAAATCTCTCTCCTCTCACAAAATCGCACGAGGTGAAGATGGATTATCTTCACTTTTAAACTGTGGGGAATGAGGTTCATTCAGATATGTTACTGTGTGGTTTGTTCCCGCCCCTTTTAATCAAAGCAGTTTCAGCACCTGATGAAACACTTCGGCGCTTCGTTTAGCGGTAGTCACGTGACATGGGTGTGTCGAATCACAGCTCGGAGCAGTGTTTCAAAGCATCTGCGCTTCGGGATCTCACACAGCGTCGAATAGTCAGGTTCGCGTCAGCCATCACTACTAGTGTGTGACGAGGTGTCATTTTAGCTGACTGTTGTGGGTAACTAAAAGGTATTGTCATTTTCTGTCACCTCTAGTTATTTTGCTATTTGGGAATAGTAGGGAGAGAGTGCCTTTTTATTTTGTGTAATCTTTTCTCCTGTTTTATGGTCAGAGAGGAAGCTCAGGGAAGTTTATGTTGTTGATTTTCATCTTGAGCATTAACAGTCTCTGCAAAGTTACAGCGCAGAAAGTTCAACGCAAACGGAGATATTGTCTTTTAAAGTTACGGCAGTTTATTGCCTACAAAAATGGCCGGTTTGGACTACAACGAGCTTCTTCCTGGGTTGATGACATCATAAACCCTCGCTAGTCTCCGCAGATGTGACTTCTGACCGTAATGGGAAGGGGCGTGGCCTTAACCTGTGCTTCAGCCAATAAAAATACAGGAAACTACATTTGGCCATCTGACCAATCTAAGACCATTGTGTTTGTCGGAGGGAGGGGCTTCATAGAAGCAGGAAGCAGACGAGGCGTTCAAAGCACAGACAGCGGTGTGGAATAAAGGGAGGATAGAAGAAAATACGGAAAAAAAGAAGTATTGAGACATGTTATACTGCGCTCGACAAACACAACCAAGCCTAGAAAAAAACACCACTTTAAAGGATGTTCACTTTTAAATAAACTTTTACTGTGGTTTCCTCACCCCACATCATCCAAGATGTCCATATCTTTCTTTCTTCAGCCAAAAAAATGAAGGTTTTTGATGAAAACATTCTAGGATTGTTCTCCACATAATGGACTTCAATCGGCCCCAAACGACAGGTCTATGTCATTCAAGGTCCAAATGAGTTTCAATGAAGCTTCAAAGAGCTTTAAACGAGACCAGAAGACAATGACTTGTTAAATTAAGATCTTTCTAAATTAGGGGTGTCCATGGTTAACCGATTGACCGATTAACCGTTAAAAATTGCGTAACCGAGTGAAACATTTTGCTTGGTTAAGTGGCGTCAATGACGTGCCTTGAATTTAGTTGTAATATATGTTTGCACCCCTATAGACCGCCAGAGCGCTCCCAGACATTTGTAGTATCCATAGGGTTAGGGTAGTATCCACAAGAAGAAGTCATGACCAGCTTTCTAAGCGGGCAAAGAAAGCGTGGGAGCACTTTAAAAATGAGAGTGACGGGGCGAAATGCAAGTATTGCAATGCAGTGCTTACCGCATTTTTCAGGCTATAAGTCGCTCTGGAGTATGAGTCGCATCAGTCAAAATATGCGTCATGAAGAGCAAAATAACACACGTCGCACTGGACTAAAAGGTGCATTAGGGCAGAAGCAGAGCGGGAGCCGCGCGCGCTGTGCATAACGGATCAGAAGAAAGAACGTTTGAAGTGAGAAACTTGTGAATGACTAGAGAAAAGCAGACGTTACTTTAACTGTAATGAAGAAAACAAAAAAGCTGATCGCGGACTGAAAGCAAGATGGCCAGAGCTGAAGGGACGAGTCCACAGATGCTTGAACTCTCTGCCGGGAGAGGCTCCGCCGCGCGAGTGAAGCGCTGTGTGAATCATTCTCGGCTGCATATTTTACTACATGCTCTAATCATGCAGGCGCCCTCGCGGCCACTCGCATTGCTCGTTAACTGGAGCGCATCTCATCCTAATTTAACGAAACTCAGCGTACGCCTCACAGACATGAAATAGATCTTAAGAAACTTGAAATGTCTTTTAACAATTTAAAACGAAAAGAAATAGGCTACTCTCTGATTGTGTAATCCATGATGTGCATTTCTCTCTATAGGCGCGTTCACTATGGAGATGGTGGTCGTCAAATTAATAAACTAAAAATAACCCTGACGCACACTATGGTTAACCAAGTATTAACCGCTAAGGGCCTCGGTTAACGGTTAATGAAAAACTTGAAAACGTGCAGCCCTATTCTAAATCTGAATGGGCAGATGTAGTCATCCAAGGCACGGTTACTCAAAAATAAGCTTTTGGGGTAAGCGAGCTTAATAAAGAGACTGAAAAGCACTTTTGGAGTTCTGATGCTCGGTAGATAAAGGACAGCTGTTGGCACAATTTCTCTGCGACAAGCAACCTTGGACAAGACTTAAGTCAAACAAAGTGCCTGTTTTCTCATGTGTATGGACAGCTTATTTTTGACACAGCTCCTCCAAAAAGCTTCTGGACCAGGTAAGCTTGAAAAAGACTACTTAAAGATCCTTTAAAAGGCTGCTGGAGCAAGTGAGCTTGGTGTAGTTAGGGAAGATTATGCAATAGTTTTTTACAAGTTTGTTTTAAATGAACTGAGGCTACAGCAGTGTTTTATCAAATGTTTCTTTTTTGTGTCAAGCCAAGCCAAATTGCTGTGATTAAAACAATGACGAATGCAGATGATGAAGTCACTACCATTAGCCGCCCTTTAATATCTCTTAGCCATAGGTGTTAATGCTGCACTGTGTCAATGGATCCTGATCTCCTTGTCCTGTAGGAAACAATGTCAAAATTCAAAATCATGTCATCTACCAGGCTTCTTAACATTGGCACACCACAAGGGTGTGTCATGTCTCCTGTTTTATACTCTCTTTATACCAACAACTGTATGTCCCTTTCTACATCTGTTAAACTGTTAAAATTGTTGATATCGCTGTAGTAGGTCTTATCTCTGATGGGGATGAATCTATTCACCGGGGTGAAGTGGAACATCTGGTCAGGTGGTGCGAGGACAATCATTTAATTATCAACACATCTAAGACAAAAGAAATGATAGCGGACTTTAGAAGGAAGGCAGTCCAGCACCTTCCCCTCTCCATCAATGGTCAGGTTGTTGAGAGGGTTTCCTCGTTCAGTTTCTTGGCCACTACCACACACAAGTCCCTCTCACGGGACATGAACATTAGTCTCATTATACACAGCAAAATCTCCAGTGTTGAAATAGGTTGAAATCCTGGTGTTAAGGACTTTTAGAGTAAAGTGTTACATTTCTGGTGTTGAATTAACACTACTAGTGTAAACCGCACTCTCTGGCTGGTGAATATATGTAGAGTTAAATATCAACACTAGAGAGAGAGAGTAAAATTACATCCGGGATATTTCGGTGAAACAAGCTTAAACTTTTCTCACAGACGCCATTTTCTTTGACTCGCGCCGTGGAACGAGGGATAACGCTGATATTGCATGTTTTATCCTGGTTTCATTGTATTTACATATGCATTTTGTTACATCATATTGTTTTATAACTATTAATGTGCTGTGCACCGCTACAGCTCTTGGAGAGGCATTTTCGTTGACGCGTGATTCGAGCACACCTGAGGCGGTTGCTTTTTAACAGGGGAACGCGGTAAGTGTTTTACCTCATTTACAACATGTATTTTATAACATTGATTTAAAGCGATATTTAAATGCTCTGCGCGCTTAAACGAGACATCTTTTTCTCACATGCGGCATCTTCTTTGACTCGTGATACGGAGCGGACGACGAGGAGGGTTGCTTGCATATAGGAAACACCGAAAGTAAGTGTTTTTAGCCTAATTTGCAACGTTTTTTTATGACATATTGTTTTATAACGATATATAACTTGACGCTTTAATAACGCGCCTAACGTTAAACCTTTCTCAGACTAATGTTAGACTCGTCACTCGTGGTGCACGCAGAGTTTTCACCGCATCACAGAGAAAACACCGGGACAGGGAAACGGAGAACAGGGAAAACACCGGGACAGGGAAACGGAGAACAGGGAAAACACCGGGACAGGGAAACGGAGAACAGGCAAAACACCGGGACAGGGAAACGGAGAACAGGGAAAACACCGGGACAGGGAAACGGAAAACAGAGAAAACACCGGGACAGGGAAACGGAGAACAGGGAAAACACCGGGACAGGGAAACGGAGAACAGGGAAAACACCGGGACAGGGAAACGGAGAACAGGGAAAACACCGGGACAGGGAAACGGAGAACAGGCAAAACACCGGGACAGGGAAACGGAGAACAGGGAAAACACCGGGACAGGGAAACGGAGAACAGGGAAAACACCGGGACAGGGAAACGGAAAACAGAGAAAACACCGGGACAGGGAAAAGGAGAGCAGGCAAAACACCGGGACAGGAAAACGGAGAACAGGGAAAACACCGGGACAGGGAAACGGAGAACAGGCAAAACACCGGGACAGGGAAACGGAGAACAGAGAAAACACCGGGACAGGGAAACGGAGAACAGGGAAAACACCGGGACAGGGAAACGGAGAACAGAGAAAACACCGGGACAGGGAAACGGAGAACAGGGAAAACACCGGGACAGGGAAACGGAGAACAGGGAAAACACCGGGACAGGGAAACGGAGAACAGGCAAAACACCGGGACAGGGAAACGGAGAACAGGGAAAACACCGGGACAGGGAAACGGAGAACAGGGAAAACACCGGGACAGGGAAACGGAGAACAGGCAAAACACCGGGACAGGGAAACGGAGAACAGGGAAAACACCGGGACAGGGAAACGGAGAACAGAGAAAACACCGGGACAGGGAAACGGAGAACAGGGAAAACACCGGGACAGGGAAACGGAGAACAGGGAAAACACCGGGACAGGGAAACGGAGAACAGGGAAAACACCGGGACAGGGAAACGGAGAACAGGCAAAACACCGGGACAGGGAAACGGAGAACAGGGAAAACACCGGGACAGGGAAATGGAGAACAGGCAAAACACCGGGACAGGGAAACGGAGAACAGGCAAAACACCGGGACAGGGAAACGGAGAACAGGCAAAACACCGGGACAGGGAAACGGAGAACAGGCAAAACACCGGGACAGGGAAACAGAGAACAGAGAAAACACCGGGACAGGGAAACGGAGAACAGGGAAAACACCGGGACAGGGAAACGGAAAACAGGCAAAACACCGGGACAGGGAAACAGAGAACAGGCAAAACACCGGGACAGGGAAACGGAGAACAGAGAAAACACCGGGACAGGGAAACGGAGAACAGAGAAAACACCGGGACAGGGAAACGGAGAACAGGCAAAACACCGGGACAGGGAAACGGAGAACAGAGAAAACACCGGGACAGGGAAACGGAGAACAGAGAAAACACCGGGACAGGGAAACGGAGAACAGAGAAAACACCGGGACAGGGAAACAGAGAACAGGCAAAACACCGGGACAGGGAAACGGAGAACAGAGAAAACACCGGGACAGGGAAACGGAGAACAGGGAAAACACCGGGACAGGGAAACAGAGAACAGGCAAAACACCGGGACAGGGAAACGGAGAACAGAGAAAACACCGGGACAGGGAAACAGAGAACAGGCAAAACACCGGGACAGGGAAACGGAGAACAGAGAAAACACCGGGACAGGGAAACGGAGAACAGGGAAAACACCGGGACAGGGAAACGGAGAACAGAGAAAACACCGGGACAGGGAAACGGAGAACAGGGAAAACACCGGGACAGGGAAACGGAGAACAGGCAAAACACCGGGACAGGGAAACGGAGAACAGGGAAAACACCGGGACAGGGAAACGGAGAACAGGCAAAACACCGGGACAGGGAAACTGAGAACAGGCAAAACACCGGGACAGGGAAACGGAGAACAGGGAAAACACCGGGACAGGGAAACGGAGAACAGAGAAAACACCGGGACAGGGAAACGGAGAACAGGGAAAACACCGGGACAGGGAAACGGAGAACAGGGAAAACACCGGGACAGGGAAACGGAGAACAGAGAAAACACCGGGACAGGGAAACGGAGAACAGGGAAAACACCGGGACAGGAAAACGGAGAACAGAGAAAACACCGGGACAGGGAAACGGAGAACAGGGAAAACACCGGGACAGGGAAACGGAGAACAGGGAAAACACCGGGACAGGGAAACGGAGAACAGGCAAAACACCGGGACAGGGAAACGGAGAACAGGGAAAACACCGGGACAGGGAAACGGAGAACAGGGAAAACACCGGGACAGGGAAACGGAGAACAGGCAAAACACCGGGACAGGGAAACGGAGAACAGGCAAAACACCGGGACAGGGAAACGGAGAACAGGGAAAACACCGGGACAGGGAAACGGAGAACAGGCAAAACACCGGGACAGGGAAACGGAGAACAGGGAAAACACCGGGACAGGGAAACGGAGAACAGGGAAAACACCGGGACAGGGAAAACACCGGGACAGGGAAACGGAGAACAGGGAAAACACCGGGACAGGGAAACGGAGAACAGAGAAAACACCGGGACAGGGAAACGGAGAACAGGGAAAACACTGGGACAGGGAAACGGAGAACAGAGAAAACACCGGGACAGGGAAACGGAGAACAGGGAAAACACCAGGACAGGGAAACGGAGAACAGGGAAAACACCGGGACAGGGAAACGGAGAACAGGCAAAACACCGGGACAGGGAAACGGAGAACAGGGAAAACACCGGGACAGGGAAACGGAGAACAGGCAAAACACCGGGACAGGGAAACGGAGAACAGGGAAAACACCGGGACAGGGAAACGGAGAACAGGCAAAACACCGGGACAGGGAAACGGAGAACAGGCAAAACACCGGGACAGGGAAACGGAGAACAGGGAAAACACCGGGACAGGGAAACGGAGAACAGAGAAAACACCGGGACAGGGAAACGGAGAACAGGGAAAACACCGGGACAGGGAAACGGAGAACAGGGAAAACACCGGGACAGGGAAACGGAGAACAGGGAAAACACCGGGACAGGGAAACGGAGAACAGGGAAAACACCGGGACAGGGAAACGGAGAACAGGGAAAACACCGGGACAGGGAAACGGAGAACAGGGAAAACACCGGGACAGGGAAACGGAGAACAGGCAAAACACCGGGACAGGGAAACGGAGAACAGGGAAAACACCGGGACAGGCTGCTTCAGACGGAGTAAGGCTAACACTTTCTCTTCCCTTCGTTAATTAATTGTTCATTCACCAAATTGTAATCTTATTGCACTACTTAATCGTTGTGTCTGATTTGTATTGGGTAGTAATCCAGATTCAAAGACACAATTGTTTCATGAACCCTTTTTTCTGAAAATGTTGACCTCATTTGTTTTGCACAGAAAATGTGACCTGTCTGATGTCTCTGTCTTCAACAGCTGCATCAACATGATTTTTAACAATCCTCTAGAATGAAACCAAGGCTGACAGGTGACACTTCTTTCTGTTCTGCAGCAAAATAGGTATGTATATGATATAGAAAACAGGTGTAGTTCTTGTCTAGGAAGATTATTGGTCCAAAACTATTTATTTATAATAAAGCACAAATATGTGCATACCAATTCAAATTACTTATTGACAGGTTTTATAGTTATGACAGCATGGTAGTTAGAAAATTATCATGAAAGAATAGAAAAAAGGAAGTAAATGATGACAGAATTTAAAATTTTGGGGGAACTAATGCTTTAAAGTGGTAGATCACCTTAAAATGAAAATTAGCCCATGATTTCCTCACCCCAAAGGTCATCTTAAGTGTATATGACTTTATTTCAGACTAATATAATCAGTTATATTAAAAATGTCCTGTCTCTTCCAAGCTTTATAATGGCAGTGAATGTCTGTTTATGCTTTAAAGTCCATAAAAGTGCATCTATCATCATAAAAGATACCCACATTGCTTGAGTCAAGGGTTCCTCTTTAAGTAAATCGTTGCATACGGCCGTACTGTCGGAAGCTAGTTATTTTAGTTTATAAAGTTTAAAATATGGAACTATTTCTTACACAAACGCATCCCATTGCTTTAGAAGGCCTTTATTAAACCCTTATGTATAACTTTTATGATTGACAGATGCACTTTTTTTAAAGGATGGATGCACTTTTATGATGGATTGTACTGATCGTTCGTTAAAAGAACGGATCAGATGAGTTTTGAATTAATTCTGTAAAGGTTATTCTGTAATGATTTAATATATATTCGTTAATTGCAATCCATTGTTGTTAACCAAATTTATATTGCTTAAATACCTAGGTTAGGTAATATGTCCTATTGGGTGATTTGAAGATTTATAGTTTGATCATAACCAGTTATGATTAATAATAAATAATGAAATATTAATCCCCATAATTCCCTATTGAGCTAATTTAATTTATTAATATATGTGGCCCAGTCCCTACATGTGTGAGGGAGAAATTGTTTCAAGTTCAAGAGGCAGTGAATCAGCTACCATATAGGCAAACGTTTACTTCAAAAAAGAACAAAGTGACTTTGGTAACTTCACTTTTCTTGTCTTGACCTCCTCTTCACTGCAGCGGGAGACATTTCAAACGACGCATCACGTGAACCATATCCACCAACCAGAACAGCTGCTGTTACCATGGAGATGACCGCCCAGTTATCTACATATTTTTAAATAGACTAAACTTTAGACAAAAATATTTAGTAATGGCAAAACCAGCATCTCCATACAAAGCATTTATTCACTTTTAAATTACAATGCAACAGTGCAAAACACTAGTACTTTATTTTTTATCTTTGAATAATGCTGACTTCAAGTGAAAACACTGTATTAACAGTATTTCATATTCCTATAACAGTTTTCTCAATGGCCATCGGTCTGTTCAACCCACTGAGAACAGTAATTCAGACATTAATTACAACAGTGTTTTCAGCAATGTTAAAACTTAAAATTCAGATACATCAGAAACATTACATCAGCAGATAAAAATGAATCTAAGAAAAGTGAACATTAATTTAAAGGGTTAGTTCACCCGGAGATGAAACGTCCTCGCCCTCGTGTCGCTCCAAACCCGTCAGACCTTCGTTCATCTTCAGACACAGATGAAGATATTTCTGATGAAATGCCAGAGCTCTCGGACCCTCCACACGCGTGTTCTCACCGATATGCTTGAGCTTCGTGGAGATTTGACCTGTTTCATAGACTCGATGTTGTTCCTTATTCAGATGAACTCACTGCCAAGACCATGGGAATACGGCTCCCCTTTCCTACCACTTACCTCTGCCAATCTTCATTCTCAACGCTGGCTGCAATGACAACTGAGTACAGGCTCGTTTGAATGTGGAGAACCACCTTAGGCCGTAGGAGAGCTTATTGTCACAGCTCCTGGTGCAGATGGGATGTGTTGTTGCAGGAACTGATCTGCTATAGGCTACTCCTGACTGGTCGAAATCTCATGCTACTTAGGACAAATGTAATGTATAGAAGTAGCTGCACTGCTTAAATACAAAATTAAAGTTTTTGAAGGAAAATATAATTAAAAAGTCACTCTGATGACATCATTTTTATGGGAAATGCGCATTTTTACCCCCAGTTGTCATAGTATGGGGAAATATTTAGTTTTTTTAAACCTGAAACCAATTTTATTGGATTCCCTGACCCCATAAATGTACACTTTGACACCAAATTTGTCATTATAGCGATAAGAGAAGCAAAGATATGGGCTCTAGAGTATTTTCGGCACATTGGCGGCCATTTTTGAAAAAAACCTGTTTATTTCTGATAAAAAGTGTGATCTCACTTGTGTCTTAGGATAAATTTATTTGTATGACCCTAAGGTACTTCCATACCAAAGGGGACCTTTGCATCATGACTTGAAGTCAAAAGTCACTGAACCTCCCTACTATAATTTGAATGTTTGGGTTTAATGGAACAAGCCTGTGCTTTGAATAAAAAGAGCCACTGCTTGCAGGAACATAAGGGGTATTAACATGAATTAAACTGAAATGTGTTTCTGTTCTTAGTTTTTAGGGTGAAAAAGATTACAATGCACTGAATTCCAATGGCATTTAAGAGGACAGATAGTTTTAAGCATATTAATCACTGTCATTGTTATGATCCTCTGTAACTTATATTCTTTGAGTGTCTGTGTGAGACTGACATCTAGAGGACGTTTTATGATCTGTGACTTTATGATCAGACTTTTGCACACGTCACTAAAACACAGAACCAGGAAACAGGAATCACACGAGTTCAGGGAAACAGAAACTTAAGTGAAGTTGAGCTGTTGAGTGTTTGTGTCTCTGTATTCACGCAGTAAAATGGCAGAAGCCAGAATTTCTCAGGATGAGTTCCTGTGTCCAGTGTGTCTGGATCTCCTGAAGGATCCAGTGGCCATTCCCTGTGGACACAGTTACTGTAAGATCTGTATTACGGGCTGCTGGGATCAGGAGGATCAGATGAGCGTCTACAGCTGCCCTCAGTGCAGACAGACCTTCAGTCCAAGACCTGCTTTAGCTAAAAACACCATGCTGGCTGAAGTGGTGGACAAACTGAAGAAGACTAAACTTCCTGATGACTGTTACGCTGGAGCTGGAGATGTGCAGTGTGACGTCTGTACTGGAAGAAAACACAAAGCCGTCAAGTCCTGTCTGGTGTGTCTGAACTCTTACTGTCAGAATCACCTTCAACAACATGAGAGTTGGTTTAAAGGAAAGAGACACAATCTGACTGAAGCCACTGGACGACTGCAGGAGATGATCTGCCAAACACACGATAAACTCCTGGAGGTTTTCTGCCGCACTGATCAGACGTGTATATGTGTGCTGTGTACGATGGATGAACATAAAAACCATGACACTGTATCAGCAGCAGCTCAGAGGACAGAGAAACAGGTATGAACTTTAACTTTAACTCTTGACACCAGCAAGCTAAAACTATATAATAAAAATATTGTATGAATAAACTGTTAGTTATGTGAAAAATGAGTCCCAATTATTTCCAGCATGAAATAATCATGCAAAATGTTTACACAATATACATAAACTGAGAGATAAATGATTAATAAAACTGTAACTTAATAGTTAAAGGTGCACTATGTAATATATTTTCAGTAAAATATCCAAAAACCACTAGGCCAGTGTTGTATATTTTGCTGAATTGAGTTCTTACAATATCCCAAATGTTTCCAACTATTTGTAAACCGTGAGAAAATGGCCATTTTAACCAATGACCCGAGGCGTGTGAGGGCGTCTCCTGTCTGTTGCGTCATATCTGCGTTAGCCTCTGTGTCTGGTTTTATTCTGCAGAAACGCTTTACTCTTGCAGTGTGTGAACAAGTTTCACAGCAGCCGCTGAGCGAACACACAGAACTTTATCGCTTTATGGTAAATGGACTGCATTTATATTGCGCTTTCAGCAGACCCTATGGCCATCCAAAGCGCTTTACATATCGCCTCACATTCACCCATTCACACACCGACGGCGGTGTCAGCCATGTAAGGCTCATCCAGCTCGTCGGGAGCAGCTGGGGTTAGGTGTCTTGCTCATGGACACCTCGACACTTGGTCAGGTGGAACCGCACAAACACTTCAAATGAATTAAACCTGTGTCCTGTTTTCTGAGAAACATTAAGAATATCTCTATAGATAGGTGCAACACCACCGCCACGACCAATCAGACGGGGCTCTCGTGTGTATAACAGTATCCTCGGGGAGTAGACTCATTAAGACTGAAATAATCATTAAGTTTAAGTAACGTTTAAGCATTTGAACCACTTAAATGTTTTTTATTTTTTACATTTGTATCATTAGATATTTGAGTAAGTTGAAACCCAATACTTGAAAAAATCCTGCTGTCCCCGGCGCACAATGAATTCTAGAGTAGGCAAGGCCCAAAGGATCCTTCTGGTTTCGTCTTTATTTCACAAGAAACAAGGGACGGATGGACTGCATTTATATAGCGCTTTTATCCAAAGTGCTTTACATTTTTGCCTCACATTCACCCATTCATACACCGACGGCGATGTCAGCCATGTAAGGCGCCATCCAGCTCGTCGGGAGCAGCTGGGGTTAGGTGTCTTGCTCATGGACACTTCGACACTTGGTCAGGTGGAACCGGGGATTGAACCACCAACCTTCTGGTTTGTAGACAACCTACATGAACCACGTTCACATTTTCACGCATGTTCACCGCTAGGTGGGGATGTTTTCCTTTATATGGAACTTAATTGAATTGTTCTGTCTTTCATTGAGTTGATTTGTGATTAATTCATTGAAAATGTTTATTATAACTTCTCTCTTTCTAAAACAGTCCACTATACGATCACAAAGCATGAGTTTAAAAGGATTAAAAGAGAAAATAGTTTTAAATAAAGAGCAGAACTAACGAGATATGCTGTGGAACTGATTTATTCTTTCTTGCTTGGATCCTTCATTTCCACGTGTTATTTCCTCATTGTGCACACCGCCCAGGCAAGACCGTCACATTGGGGACACATTTAGAGGCCGCATCTGAAGGAGCTTTCGAATTGGGTGATGCAACGATCCTTCAAATGAGGCCTTTAAAGGATGCAGCCTCTGAATTGGGACCCAACTTGTGTCGAGAAAAATCAAATATGGTGTCATGTTTAATCATGTGACATGCATGAGCCAGTGAGGTTTGATGTTTTTGACGTTTTATCATATTTGATTTGGGCTCGAGAAACAGACATTCTTCAGAATATCTTCTTTTGTGTTCTGCAAGAGAAAATCATGCACGTTTGGAAAGACAAGAGGATGAGTAAACGATGAACACATTTACATTTGTGGGTGAACTCTCCCTATAAAACTAGGCGTTGATGAAATAATGCTGGCACCTATAATCTTACCATGCAAGATCTTTAACCTCTCAGTCTCACCACTTCACTGATACTGGATTCATATCTGTTTACTAGATGATTTATGTGATGTTTCTGCTGTCATCGGTTCTTTAGCACCAGCTGAAGGAGACACAGAGGTCGTTCCAGCAGAGAATCCAGCAGAGAGAGAAAGATCTTCAGCAGCTGAGAGAGGCTGTGGAGGCTCATAAGGTGAGTCTGGAGAAGAAGAGCAGTTTGAGAAGTCTCAGTCAGGACTCACTGAAGCCTCTGTGTGATTGTGATGTGTGTCCTTACAGCGCTCGGCACAGACAGCAGTGGAGGACAGTGAGAAGATTTTCACTGAGTTCATCCGCTCCATTGAGAGAAGCCGCTCTGATGCCACACAGCGGATCAGAGATCAGGAAAAGACTGCAGTGAGTCGAGCTGAAGAACGTCTGGAGCGACTGAAGCAGGAGATAAAAGATCTGAAGAGGAGAGATGTTGAGCTGGAGCAGCTTTCACACACACTGGATCACATCCATTTCCTGCAGGTAACAGAGATCTAGAAGAACGAGAGACTCACAGAGAAACATTTCATGAGAGCAGAATGAGCCGTTGACTGAAGTGTTGATCTGTGTGTTGGGTTATTATATAATCATCAGTCAGACTCTCATCTGATCTTCTTCTTCTGAAAGAGATGCACTTACACCTTTGACAGTGAAGTCTATAAACAGGAGCTGAGGCTGCATATTATCAATGCTTCAACCTATTTAAACCACAAAACCTGACCTTGAGATGGTGTGCAAAGATGACATTATGTGAGATGTGTTTGTTATGACAACTTTCAAAATGTTAAAGTTTGTCACTATCACTAACAAGACGTCTCACATTATGTCATCTTTGCATTAAAAATGACATAATTGAGCGAATGACACTTAATGACAGTTGTCATAAACATGCATAAAAACTCCTTCATATTCGTGACGTGTCATGTCAGTCTGATGTAAAGTGTTAGCGCTTGTTTTAATGTCTATAGTCTGAGATATACTCCAGCAGTATCAGCAGCAAAGGCAGCAAACCCACTAAAGGATTGATTTAGGAATTTAAGATTAAAAGGTTTTAGAAGTTAATGTTAAAAATCTGGTATAATATTGCTGTTTTTTTTGTTGCTTGGTTTTTATTTTTATTGCATAAATGTAACTCTTGTATATTTGTAATTCAGTTTTTTGCCATGAAAATAGCCACAGATACTGACCTGACGTTAAATAAAACTATTCAGTACTGTACGTAACGGGCCACGTTGATTTTGAATAGTGACCATGTCCTACCTACAGTTTACTATAACAGCTGTTCTTTACTATTACTACTGTATAACAGAATCATAAGTATAACCGTTTCTAATCCCAGAGTTATTCATATATATTTTTTTCTTTTAATTTTTTTTTTAAACTTTTGACCTTTTAAAGGTTTCTTTTCAAAACTGCATCACAGCATTTGCTGCCAAATCAATACAGAAACATCCGTGTTGAAACACTGTAATGTGTCACAATATATTGCTGTATTGATATCTTGAGCACAGCCCGATTAAAAGCCTTGTTCCATGAGCCCCTTTTATACTTTGAGCACCTGCCCCTCCAGCGGTCTCTGCATGGCCCTGACAAACAGTCTCTGGTAGTTTTTTTAAACACACTATGGAAGTCAATGGGGTCAAGCAACATCACTCAAAAAGCTGTCCTGTGTATCATCACCTTAAGAGTCCTTGTGAATTTCAAAGCCACTGCTGAAAAGTTATAAATAATGGTCAATCATCTCGTTGCCTTTGAACTGCTTTTCCTGATCAAATCTACTCAACCCTGTCATGCGACGCCATTGATGCACTTGACGTTTATGTTATTGCCAGATGTTTGATCATCAAGTATTGTCCTAGAACGTTATCGCTCTAACATGATATAATGAATATGAGAAGACTGAAGCTGAGGCTGTGAAAGTGCTGGATTGAGGAGAGTTACTAAAGATGAGATCTGACAGTAGTGCAGGTTATTGGCTGAAGTGTGGAGGTGATGAGCTTTGATTTCTGTTTCCTGTAGAGTTTCCAGTCTCTCTCAGCTCCTCCTGAATCTACAGACGTCAATGACAATCTCTTCAGTTCTCTCTCCTCTTTTGATGGCGTGACAGAATCTGTCCGTCAGCTGAAGGACAAACTGGAGGATTTCTGCAAAGAGGAGCTGAAGAAGATCTCTGACAGAGGTAAAGTCCTGGAGATTCATCTGCTCTCAGAAATCATCCTCCATCATCTCATATCATGTAGAAGATCATATTAGAAATGTCTTAGGAACGGATGCAGGGATCATTTCCTCTTGATATGATGATCACACTCTTCATGTCTGTTGATTTCCACAGTCACTTTCACCAACATTGTTCCCAGGACCAGAGACGACTTCCTAAAATGTAAGTCACTGAGAAAACAAGCAGAAAAACTGACTGACAAGATGATGACGGAAGATTTGGTTTCAAAGCGAAATATAAAAGCGCTTTTGATTGTATTGGCTTGTTTTGTGTTTCATTAAGGATAATGTTGGTCATTAGTCAAACATCTTATTATTCATCAGTCCAGCAATCCCTGAATTGGCACTAATTCAAACCGAAAGTAAAATGCGCACACAATTCATTTCTATGGAAGCTCAACTCAACTTCCACCGGATTTCATTGAAAGCACTCGCTCTCCTCTCCTCACACCGTTATGAATGTCGATCTGCCGTGCGCATTTTACTTTTGGTTTAGAATTAGCGATTTAAAAGCCTCGCCGACGATACTGATATTATCACACGTCAATTAACTGATGGGAAAATCTCCTCACCATCAAATCCCTTTTGTCCCTCATGTCAAAAACAGCACATGCTGGTTAGGTATGTTTTAAAGCATGGCAGCGGGTTTGAGCTGGTTTAAGCTGGTCAACATTGTTACCAGATTGGGTCGACGATTTCCAGCCCAAAAGCTCAGCAAAACCCGCCTACTCCAAGTAAAAAAATGCCCAAAACTCTAACTGCTCAAATAATGTGATATCACTTTATTACCATACCATTCAAAGTTGATAAGTACCATTTTTATCTCTTTAGAACATGATGTTGATTGATCAAATATGACAAAAATGTCCAGGTGGAAACTGTCACAACAGCAAACCCTCAGAAAAACACGTGCATCATTTTCAATGTCAACAGTAAGAATGAGCCAATTTAAGAGGGAAAAGTGCCCAATATAAGAGATCGGAATAAGCAACATAATTAACAGGCATTTCACACACGTTAAGAATCACACACCACTGCCAACATGTGTCATTCATTGATATTTACATTTATGCATTTAGCCGACGCTTTTATCAAAAGTGACTTACAACTCAGGAGAACAGGAAGCGATCCGTCAAGAAGAGGCAAAGAAAACGCAAAACGTGCCCTAAATACCAAGATTTGTATACTACTCAGAGTAGCAAAAACCAGAAAGAAAAGGAAAGAAGAAAAGAGAAATAGAGGAGGAAGAGGGTTTTTTTAAAATGTAAGATGAAGTGCTCATGGAAGAGATGAGTTTTTACCTGTCTTTTGAATGAAGCGAGTGATTCTGTCGTGCGTATGGAGGACGGAAGATCGCTCCACCAACCAGGAACAATGAAAGAAAAAGTTCTGGAGAGGGATTTCATGCCTCTCTGTGATGGTACCACAAGCCTCCTCTCATTAGCTGAGCGAAGGCTTCTGGTGGGTGTGTAGACGCGTAGGAGTGAGTCGAAGTATGCTGGTGCTGAGCTTGTGGAAGATCCATGAGCAAGAGTCAGGACTTTGAATTTGATCCGGGCAGCGAGTGGTAGCCAATGCAGAGAGATGAATAGAGGTGTGGCATGAGCCCTTTTGGGCTCATTGAATACGAGACGTGCTGCAGCGTTCTGGATCATTTGCAGCGGTTTGATTGCACAAGATTGAAGTCCAGCCAGAAGCGCATTGCAATAGTCAAGTCTAGAAATGACCAGGGCTTGGACAAGAAGCTGTGTTGCATGCTCCGTAAGGAACGGTCTGATTTTCCTGATGTTGTGCAATACAAACCTGCATGACCGAGCTGTCTGAGATGTGGAATGTGAAGAATCTGATGATTCACAGTGTCAAAGGCAGCAGATAGATCAAGGAGGATGAGGACTGATGATTTGGATGCTAGCCGCAGGGCTTCAGTAACTGACAATAATGCCATCTCAGAGGAAAGATGAGACCTGGTTGAAGACAACTCTTTCAAGTGTTTTCGCTATGAATGGTAGGAGAGAAACAGGTCCGTAGTTCTCTACAAGTGATGTGTCTAATGTGGGTTTTTTAAGCAGTGGGGTTACCCGAGCCTGCTTGAATGTGGTGGGGAAGATGCCGGTGCAGAGAGATGTGTTGATGATGTGTGTGAGTGCTGGTAAGAGTGTAGGGGAGATGGCTTGTAGGAGATGTGAGGGGATGGGATCTAGAGGACAGGTAGTGGGATGGCTGGAGAGGAGAAGCTTAGATACTTCGTCCTCAGTGAGTGTAGAGAAGGAGGAGAGAAGATGTTTGGGTGTGGATGTGGCTGATTCAAAAGTGTGTGTGTGTGGAGGTGTGAACTGACTGCTGATGAGTGTGGTTTTATCTGTAAAAAAATGGGCAAGATCGTCTGCAGATAGAGAGGTGGTGGGAGGTGGTGGAGGGGGACAGAGGAGAGAGGTGAAAGTTCTGAAAAGTGTGCGTGAATCTGAGGTGCTGTTGATTTTGTTGTGGAAATATGAGGATTTAGCTGTATGGACGTCCTGTGAGAAGGAAATGAGCAGAGATTGGTACTTACTCAGGTCAGATGGGTCGTTTGATTTGCGCCATTTTCTCTCTGCTGCCCTAAGTTTGGTCCGGTGTTCACGAAGAACATCAGATAACCAAGGGTTAGAGGGAGTAGCGCGAGCTGGCCTAGAAGACAAAGGGCAGATAGTATCTAGACAAGTGGTTAAAGTGGAACATAAAGTGTCTGTTGCAGTGTTGACATCCATAGAGGAGAATTGTGTGGGTGACGGAAGAGAGGATGACACAACGGAGGAGAGGTGAGAGGGAGAAAGAGAACGCAGGTTTCGTCTGAAACTAACTGGTAGAGGAGGTGGAAGTGTATGAGTAGTGAGATGTAGATTAAATGTGATGAAGTAATGATCAGAGAAGTGTAAGGGTTTGACCAAAGTGTTTTCTGTAGTGCAGTTGCGTATGTAGACGAGGTCAAGTTGGTTGCCAGATTTGTGTGTGTGTGAGGTGGTAAGAAGTTTGAGATCGAATGAGGATAGAAGGGAGTGAAACTCTGTAGCGTACAGTTTGTCCAGGTGGATGCTGAAATCACCAAGGATTACAAGTGGTGTTACATCATCAGCCTTTGCCCACAGTTCATCATGGGGCTAAGCAGAGGTTTGCACAATTTGATTTGTTAATTAACAAACTGGTAAACATTCGAAAGTTTTTATGCACAGTTGTAAATCTGTGTTTTGCATTTGGGGAAATATATTTTATGAATATATAATTTTATTTTTCGCACGTAAATAGTTGGTTTACGAATGTAAATTTGGTTTCATGCATGTGAAATTGTCTACACGTGTGTGCATTGGGTTTTTTGCGTGAAATATTAATTAGTCTTTTCTGCTTCCATACACCAACTGCTAGATATTAAAATCCAGTCTAAATGAATAAGTTTTAAGCTTATTTATTTAGGCCCAGATCAGTGAGCTTATTCCAGAGTCTGGGCCCAGCTACAGAAAAAGCCTGATCACCCCAATGTTTGTACCGTGACCGTGGGACATCCAGCAAGAGTTGATTTGATGACCTAAGAGCCCTGTTTGGCCGACGCATAGCCAGGATCTCAGTTATATAAGGTGAGGAAAGGCCATTGAGAGCTTTAAAAACAGACAACAGAATCTTAAAATCAACTCTAAAAGAAACTGGAAACCAGTGGAGCGATGGGAGAGTTGGGGTTGTATGCTCACGTTTGCTTGTGTTGGTTATAAGAAGCAGCAGCTGAAGGCGCCTGAGTGACGACTGTGAGACATCAGCATAAAGCGCATTACAATAATCTAATCTTGAGCTAATAAAAGCATGAATTGCTTTCTCAAGGTCAGAGCCCAGATAGCAGACAAACAGTGAATCAGCGTTGAATCAATGTCAATGCATCAATTAAAATATCATTGAATCAATGTTGAGATTTAACATTGATTTTTCATCAGGTTTGTACCAGGTCTGGACTGAAGCGATGTTGTGAAGCTTCTCGTCATTTCTGCGTTCAAATCGGTTCAAATGCAGCGCTGCCTTCCCGGAGTGCTGTGCTGAAGCGTTGAAGTCGCTTAATGTCAAAGTGGAGGAATGAAGTGGAGCGCGGCGCGGACTATAACCGACATTAGTGTTCACGGACGACTGGATCTGCAGCTGAGAGTGTTTATGGGCGTGCATTTCCTCTCTCGCTCTAGTCACGCGCGCGCACCCTACCGGGAGAAGAGCCGTACGGCCCATACAAGGACCTTCCGCTCTATTAACGTCAAGCCGACCCATACTCGAAAAAAACTCGCCGAAACTTGTGAGAAACCGGAAGGAGTATTTTTGACACAGAAATACTCCATCAAACGTCCAACATTAGTTTTTGAAACTTTTCTATGTTTAGGATGGGAATCCAAGTCTTTAACAGTGGAAAGCTCAGTATGCGTGAAACAGCATTTCACCGCGCCCCCCCCCCCCCCCCCCTTTAATGATGAAAAATAGATCAATCTTGCTTTATGTACAATAGGATTCTACGCCAGTTAATAGTCTCTTTAATTTATTCCAATCAGAGACCTTGTGTGGCTGCAATGATTTTTCATCAAAAGTCACTCAAAGTGAACAACATCCTTCAGTTGACATGCAAATGTATTTATTTATTCCCCCACAGTTACAGCAGGAAATCTCACATTGACTTAGAACAATTACATCTCAATTTAACTATCTGAAAAACTATCGGGATTGATTTTTGTTCCACCAATCAGCTCTCGGTGCTGATTCATCTGCAAAACCAATGAATTGGTCGACCTCTAGAGGAGGTGATCCATTTTACATCCTGAACTGGAGGCACAACCGTTTGCTGAATTTCTGCAGTTTGATATAGCTGCCTACATAACAAAGATCTCGCTCTTTTCCTTTTCTTTTACATTGAAGATATCCAGCAACCCGAGTTCGCTCATCTAACTTACTCTAGTATTCTCTGTCCACCGCGGTTCTTAGCGTGACTGAACGAGAGAAGAGGAAGAGTGAGGAAAGCTCCGTCTGTCCGCGGCGCTTCTTCAGCACGGCGGCGGCGGCGGCATAGTGTCGAGAGCTTCGGTTTGAGTTTATAAAACTGCCCAATTAAGCAGGAACCCACCCAATCTGGCAACACTGCTGTTCAAGTGCTGGTCCTAAGAAACTAGCTCCAGTTCAGGACCAGCTCAAACCAGCTCAGGACCGGCTTAAACCAGCTCAGGACTAACACTTGAACAGTTTAGGACTAGCACTAGACCAGCTCAGGACCGGCTCAAACCAGCTCAGGACCGGCTTAAACCAGCTCAGGACTAGCACTAGACCAGCTCAGGACCAGCATTTGACCAGCTCAGGACCGGCTTAAATCAGTTCAGTACCAGCACTTGACCAGCTCAGGACTGGCTTAAGCCAGCTCAGGACTGGCTTAAGCCAGCTCAAACCAGCTCAGGACTAGCACTAGACCAGCTCAGGACTGGCTTAAATCAGTTCAGTACCAGCACTTGACCAGCTCAGGACCGGCTTAAGCCAGCTCAAACCAGCTCAGGACTAGCACTAGACCAGCTCAGGACTAGCACTAGACCAGCTCAGGACCGGCTTAAACCCACTCAGGACTAGCACTAGGCCAGCTCAGGACCGGCCAAAACCAGCTCAGGACTAGCACTAGACCAGCTCAGGACCGGCTTAAACCAGCTCAAACCAGCTCAGGACTAGCACTAGACCAGCTCAGGACCGTCTTAAACCAGCTCAGGACTAGCACTAGACCAGCTCAGGACTAGCACTTGACCAGCTCAGGACCGGCTTAAAACCAGCTCAAACCAGCTCAGGACTAGCACTAGACCAGCTCAGGACTAGCACTAGACCAGCTCAGGACCGGCTTAAACCCACTCAGGACTAGCACTAGACCAGCTCAGGACCGGCTTAAAGCCACTCAGGACTAGCACTAGACCAGCTCAGGACCGGCTTAAACCAGCTCAAACCAGCTCAGGACTAGCACTAGACCAGCTCAGGACCGGCTTAAACCCACTCAGGACTAGCACTAGACCAGCTCAGGACCGGCTAAAACCAGCTCAGGACTAGCACTAGACCAGCTCAGGACCGGCTTAAACCCACTCAGGACTAGCACTAGACCAGCTCAGGACTAGCACTTGACCAGCTCAGGACTGGCACTAGACCAGCTCAGGACCGGCTAAAACCAGCTCAGGACTAGCACTACACCATCTCAGGACTAGCACTAGACCAGCTCAGGACCGGCTAAAACCAGCTCAGGACTAGCACTA